>NC_048574.1:22732675-22927675 GCF_013265735.2 Oncorhynchus mykiss
TTTTGACTTAGAAGACTGGGTTTGTGTTCCACTATCTTATCTCTATCGTGCAGACACACACCTTATCAGATTCTGTGAACTACATGAGAGTGGATAGACAACTGGCTTGATCTTTCTACAAGGCCTATAAAAGATGAGTGTGTAACTGTGATGTGACAGTCTGGATGTGTACAGTGCCTCTCTTCAATTGTGTTGGTCCCCTACCCCCACCTCTCTCTCTTTCTCATTCTCCCCCTTCATCCTCTCTCTCCCCTCAGCCTTTGGAGAGAAGGAAATTAGGCCCCTCCTCCCCCCTCCAAATCCCTACTTCCCCACCCCCTCTGTGTTGGTTTGGGGAGGAAGCTTCAAGTCTTAATCCCAGCTCCAAATGGGAAATAAATTAGCTTCTTCACACTTAACTAGCTCTCATTTGCATTTTGTTGCCAGCGCTGACTGAGACTCGGGAGATCTCCCCTGGCACTAATCCTCCGGGTGAAAGGAAAGAGTGGTAGAGAGGAGAAAAGGAGGGGAGTGGTAAGGTGCTCTGGCAAACCTGCTCTACTTCCTTCTCTAGGATAGCTAGGATGAGGTTGAGGTTGAACTGTTTGTCTAAGGTCATTTTGTCTCCTAATGACGGTGGTTGAGATTGAGGTAGGGTAAGTCCTAGATCACAGGAGGCTGCTGATGGAAGGACGGCTGATAATAATGGACGGAATGGTGTGAATGGAATGGTATCAAACACGTGTTTGATGTGTTCGATACCATTCCATTTATTCTGTTCTAGCCATTACTGTACTTTGAGCCCGACCCCCCCCATTTAAGGTGCTATCGGCAGCATGTGTCCTAGATATACAGTTTGGGCTAGCCTCTACTTCAAACTCTTATAACAATGTTTGTTTGGAAGTGCACTTGACTAAAGACAAATAAGATACTCAGGATTTTTCAATTGATGAACTGAATTTCAATACATTTCCTGGATTGACTGAAATAAAAAACTGTCTTGGACCCCAACCCTGAGCTGACCACTAGTGGTGTACTGACCTGTTGGCTCTCCTGGTACGATGGTGGAGGAACGCTCTGGGTGGCCATCATTGTCAGTGCTGGTGCTGGGGACACATGTTGCATCATGGGACAGCTTCACATGGAGACCTGCAGGGGGATACAAACACACATGGTGTTAGGAGTACATTACATGCATTTTTGTAGAGTACTGAACTACATGTAGTTCAACTAGTAAGTTTACTACATTTTGCAGTAGCTTGGTGGTAGTTGAACTAAAGTCTAAACTAGGTTGTGTTTTCAGTAGTTAATTACTTTTTTGCCATGTAGCTGTGTAGCTAACTACTGGAACTACACACAACTCTTTTTGCAAAAACAAAAGAAGATATGGGTGAAGTAGGCAATCATTTACTTTATTTTTCAGCATCAGACCTGCCTAATTTTTACTTGAAAAATACTGTCGTTTTTTTTGTTTAATAGGCTAAATTACACACAACGTTAACCCCAAAGTTATCTCTTCTTGCAATTTGTAGTCATTGACATTTCAGATTTACATATGATCATTTTTCACAAAGTAGTTTGGATGTGAACTACTTTTTGAAAATAACTTTAGTTAAGTAAACTATATTTTTCTTAAGGTTAGCTTTAGTGTACCTTAACTTCTTACAGTGTAAAGTAATTGGTAGCTTGATAATCTTTTCAGATGAGCTTCCCCAACACTGATTATACTGTATGTAAACATCAGGTGTTGTGTTGTGATAGAAGTGGCCTCTAACTGCTGGTCCAGGGTCAGAGCCCGTATTTATAAAGTGTCTCAGAGTAGTAGAGCTTATCTACAGTTATGCTTTTTACAATAGACCATGATGAAGAAGAGCTTGTTTCAATCCATATCGCAGAAGTTCAGCGCTATAGCGTGTTTGAAATTTAAAGGCGATGAATGCAGTCTCCACATTTCACGGTAAACCCTGTATATGTCGGTTCAATTCCGAAATTACCTTTAAATATCAATTACTCTAAAGCACTGAACATCCATTATACGGATTGAATCCAGCCCTAAGACTAGATCAACACCCCTCTGGGAAGCTTTATGAATAGGCCTGTGTATTTACTTATCCTCCTAATCAGCTTTAGTTGGTGTTTTTCCTTGCTACTCTCAATACCTTGCTTGGTGCATTTTAATGTACATTAATAAAATACTTGATTGTTTGGATATAACAGGGTGATAACACATTTTTATTAAAAACATTTAAAAGCATTTAATGACTTGAATAAATATGCTTATGCAGCAATTGCCACATTTTGACAAAGGTAAGCAGAAAACTCCCTTTCACTAAATCCACAAAATTATTAACTTGCTGTACAGTATGTAAAATGTATCTGGTGTTGAGAATGACTGAGCAGCAGTTGTCTGGTTTATTACTGTGCAAGGCAGCCACCAGGTGCTGCTATGATTAAGTAATGGGAGAGGGGAAGAATACTGAACTATCTGTTATTTTTCTCCTCCCTGTGTTTTCCGTCTGTCACTCCTACATTCTCTGTCTCTCTCTCAATTCAAAGGGCTTTATTGTCATAGGAAATATATGTTTACAAGTGAAATAGATAATAAACAAAGTGAGGAAAAAAAATATGAACAGTAAACTTTACAATCACAAAAGTTCCAAAGGAATAGAGACGTTCCAAATGTCATATTATGGCTATGTGCATTGTTATAACGATGTTAAAATAGTTAAAGTACAAAAAGGAAAATAAATAAACAGAAATATGGGTTTTATTTACAATTGTTTTGTTCTTCACTGGTTTCCCTTTTCTTGTGGCAACAGGTCACAAATATTGCTGCTGTGATGACACACTGTGGTATTCCACCCAAAAGATACTGTATGGGAGAATATCAAAATTTGATTTGTTTTTGAGTTCTTTGTGGGTCTGTGTAATCTGATGAAAACGTGTGTTTCTAATATGGTTATACATTTGGCAGGAGGTTAGGAAGTGCAGCTCAGTTTCCACCTCATTTTGTAGGTAGTGTGCACATAGCCTGTCTTCTCTTGAGAACCAGGTCTGCCTATGGCGGCCTCTCTCAATAACAAGGCTATGCTCACTGAGTCTGTACATAGTCAAAGCTTTCCTTAATTTTGGGTCAGCCACAGTGGTCAGGTATTCTGCCACTGTGTACTCTCTGTTTATGACCAAATACCATTCTAGTTAGCTTTTCTTAATTCTTTCCAATGTGTCAAGTAATTATCTTCTTGTTTTCTCATGATTTGGTTGAGTCTAATTGTGTTGCTATCCTGGGATTCTGTGGGGTCTTTTTGTGTTTGTGAACAGAGCCTCAGGACCAGCTTGCTTATGGGACTCTTCTCCAGGTTCATCTCTCTATAGGTGATAGCTTTGTTATGGAAGGTTTGGAAATTGCTTCTTTTTAGGTGATTGTAGAATTTAACAGCTATTTTCTGGATTCTGATCATTAGTGGGTATCGGCCTAATTCTGCTCTGCATGCAATATTTGGTGTTTTACATTGTACACTGAGGTTATTTTTTGCAGAATTCTGCATGCAGAGTTTCAATTTGGTGTTTGTACCATTTTGTGAATTCTTGGTTTCACCCCAGACCTCACAACCATGAAGGGCAATGGATTCTATAACTGATTCCAGAATATCAAGTATGTATCAAGTTTAATTGATATATCGAATGTTATGTTCCTTTTGATGGCGTAGAAGGCCCTTCTTGCCTTGTCTCTCAGATCTATTACAGCTTTGTGGAAGTTAACTGTGACACAGATGTTTAGGCTGAGGTATGTATAGTTTGTTGTGTACTCTAGGGCAACCATGTCTAGATGGAATTTGTATTTGTGGTCCTGGCAACTGGACCTTTTTTGGAACACCATTATATTTTGTCTTACTCAGATTTACTGCCTGGGCCCAGGTCTGACAGAATCTGTGCAGTAGATATATGTGTTGCTGTAGGCCCTCCCTGGTTGGGGACAGAAGCACCAGATCATCAGCAAACAGTAGACATTTGACTTCAGATTCAAGTAGCATGAGGCCGGATGCTGCAGACTGTCCTATCTCTCTCTCTCTCTCTCTCTCTCTCTCTCTCTCTCTCTCTCTCTCTCTCTCTCTCTCTCTCTCTCTCTCTCATACATATGATACATTGTAGACATGTATACCATAGCTTCTAAATAAGTCCACAAACAATGTAGCATCACAGAATAAGTGACATTGTAATAAGAAAACAACATTACACACAAAAGGGAATCAGTGCCCTTGTTTTTCCCATGTAGTGGGTAGTAGGTTATACTTATGACACCAATCTAATCAGTGTCCAATTAAAGCTCCAGTCAGTGGACTAATTGCTAATATCCAGAGCTGGAGGAATCTGCAGGGTTGTCTACTGTACCAAGTGGAGTTCCCTGGGGAGCTCATTGGCTTATAGGGTCTCTGGAGTTGACACACACACACACACACACACTCACACAAACACAGGGACCCAATACCTGCATCACAACCTGTTACGTAAACACAGCAGGCTCACCTCAGTGTGTTTCTAATGGTCTATCTATGTGACTGTGGGCTATATGTATATACTGACTACACAATACCTAACTTTTTGATACAATCATATTAACCTCATAGTAAGTCAAAAAATGTATCCTAGTATATACACTGCTCAAAAAATAAAGGGAACACTTAAACAACACAATGTAACTCCAAGTCAATCACACTTCTGTGAAATCAAACTGTCCACTTAGGAAGCAACACTGATTGACAATAAATTTCACATGCTGTTGTGCAAATGGAATAGACAACAGGTGGAAATTATAGGCAATTAAAAAGACACCCCCAATAAAGGAGTGATTCTGCAAAGGGTGACCACAGACCACTTCTCAGTTCCTAAGCTTCCTGGCTGATGTTTTGGTCACTTTTGAATGCTGGCGGTGCTTTCACTGTAGTGGTAGCATGAGACGGTGTCTACAACCCACACAAGTGGCTCGGGTAGTGCAGCTCATCCAGGATGGCACATCAATGCGAGCTGTGGCAAGAAGGTTTGCCGTGTCTGTCAGCATAGTGTCCAGAGCATGGAGGCGCTACCAGGAGACAGGCCAGTACATCAGGAGACATGGAGGAGGCCGTAGGAGGGCAACAACCCAGCAGCAGGACCGCTTCCTCTGCCTTTGTGCAAGGAGGAGCAGGAGGAGCACTGCCAGAGCCCTGCAAAATGACCTCCAGCAGGCCACAAATGTGCATGTGTCTGCTCAAACGGTCAGAAACAGACTCCATGAGGGTGGTATGAGGACCTGACGTCCACAGGTGGGGGTTATGCTTACAGCCCAACACCGTGCAGGACGTTTGGCATTTGCCAGAGAACACCAAGATTGGCAAATTTGCCACTGGTGCCCTGTGCTCTTCACAGATGAAAGCAGGTTCACAATGAGCACGTGACAGACGTGACAGAGTCTGGAGACGCCGTGGAGAATGCCTGCAACATCCTCCAGCATGACCGGTTTGGCGGTGGGTCAGTCATAGTGTGGGGTGGCATTTCTTTGGGGGGCCGCACAGCCCTCCATGTGCTCGCCAGAGGTAGGTACCAAGATGAGATCCTCAGACCCCTTGTGAGACCATATGCTGGTGCGGTTGGTCCTGGGTTCCTCCTAATGCAAAACAATGCTAGACCTCATGTGGCTGGAGTGTGTCAGCAGTTCCTGCAAGAGGAAGGCATTGATGCTATGGACTGGCCCGCCCGTTCCCCAGACCTGAATCCAATTGAGCACATTTGGGACATCATGTCTCGCTCCATCCACCAACGCCACGTTGCACCACAGACTGTCCAGGAGTTGGCGGATGCTTTAGTCCAGGTCTGGGAGGAGATCCCTCAGGAGACCATCCACCACCTCATCAGGAGCATAACCAGGTGTTGTAGGGAGGTCATACAGGCACGTGGAGGCCACACACACTACTGAGCCTCATTTTGACTTGTTTTAAGGACATTACATCAAAGTTGGATCAGCCTGTAGTGTGGTTTTCCACTTTAATTTTGAGTGTGAATCAAATTTGATTTCCATTGATAATTTTTGTGTGATTTTGTTGTCAGCACATTCAACTATGTAAAGAAAAAAGTATTTAATAAGAATATTTCATTCATTCAGATCTAGGATGTGTTATTTTAGTGTTCCCTTTATTTCTTTGAGCAGTGTATAAAACAACATTCCGGCTACCTAATCCTATTGGCCGAGGAGCATTCCTTAATATAACCCTGGAACCCTGACATTGTGATAAATGTCAAGTGTATTGCATTGTTAAAACCTCTTAAGTATCCACCCCTTTATTTCAATTTCTTGACATACCTAAATCTAACTGCCTATAGCTCAAGACCTGAAGCAAGGACATGCATATTCTTGATACCATTTGAAAGGAAACACTTTGAAGTTTGTTTAAATGTGAAATGAATGTATGAGAATATAACGCATTAGATCTGGTAAAAGATAATACAAAGAAAAAAAACGTCATCTTTGAAATGCAAGAGAAAGGCCATAATGTATTATTCAAGCCCAGGCAAAATTTAGATTTTGATGGCAGCAGTGTGTGTGCAACGTTTTAGACTGATCCAAGGAACCATTGCATTTCTGCTCAAAATTTTGCCAAAATGGGCCTAATTGGTTTATTAATAACTTTTCAAGTTCATAACTGTGCAATCTTCTCAAACAATAGCATGGTATTCTTTCACTGTAATAGCTACAGTAAATTGGACAGTGCAGTTAGAGTAAATTCTTGTTAATTAATCTTTCTGCCAATATCAGATATGTCTATGTCATGGGAAATGTTCCTGTTACTTACAACCTCATGCTAATCGCATTAGCGCAAATTATCTCAACCGTCCCGTGGAAGGGACACCTATCTGTAGAGATCCGTAAGAGGTTGCATTTTGAATACAGTTTAATTTGAGCTTGATCTCTAGTATTGTCGAGTGTGGTACCAGCAAGTGGTTTCTCTATGTAGACCAATACATATATTGACATGTCTTTCTGTGCATATACACCAATACAAATGTTGACCTGTCTGTCTGTGTATACGGTACACACCAATACACATGTTGACCTGTCTGTCTGTATATACAGTATACACATGTTGACCACTCTTTCTGTGTATACGGTATACACCAATACACATGTTGACCTGTCTGTCTGTGTATACAGTATACACATGTTGACCTGTCTTTCTGTGTACTGTATATACACCAATACACATGTTGACCTGTCTGTCTGTGTATACAGTATACACCAATACCCACAGTGACCTGTCTGTCTTTGTATGTACAGTGCCTTCAGAAAGTATTCATAACCCTTGACTTATTCCACATGTTGTTATGTTACAGCCTGAATTCAAAATTGATTAAATATATCTCAGCGCAAGTGACGTCACCGATTGAAATGCTACTAGCATGCATAGCTAACTAGTTAGCCATTTCATACCGGATACACCCACATTCATACATACACACACAAACACACGCATATTCATCCATGCACGCATGTACACACACACACATGCACACACACACAGAGTGTCTATCCCCTCTTGCTGACAATACTGTATGCTCCTCACCCCCCACACATCCCTGTTCAGCACATTCAGACCTAACCAACTCCTCACCCCCCCCCCACACACCCCTGTTCAACACACGCAGACCTGACACACTTGGTTTGACCTCTTGAAAGCTACCCTCCTCTACAACACATCTTTTGAACACACACAGACACACACATGCATGCACAGACACACACATACACACACAAAAAAAACATGCTAACACACACACACACACACTTTTCCCATGCAAAGCACAACATCAGTGAATCAGCATGTCTAGTCATGAGCATGAAGGTCCCTCAGGATGCTATGGTATGAATCACAGTAATTGCTTGTGTGTTTACAGAAAGATTGGGAGCGGTACTGTGGAATAGATTATATTTGTCATCCTTACTAAGAAGGCTGAACTTGTATGGTAATTGTTAACAATCAGAGGTGCCCAGAAGTTAAGTCATATTGACATTGTGAGTCATACCAAAGCAAGGCAGAGAGTTGCTTTGGACTGCACAATTTCAACTGTATTTTACAGGCAGAAAAGCCTAAAAGCAGGGCACAAATTCCGATACGTCCATGCAAATAACAGAGACATTATAAAATGTTCTTTAAAAACAGCTGTATAGCATACCCAGTAACCATTTAGCATAAATCATGTGCCTGCTCTACTCTGAATAGAAACAGTGTCTTTGAGTTTGAGGGGTCACAAGTGCACAAGACAGCACATAGATCCAGACAGACAGAAGGGACAGGAAGTGATGCGAACGGCTGCTCAACTCTGACACAGACAGGATGACACAGAGGACAGGCGTGCTACACCAGTGAGCTCATCCCATCCTATCCTAGGACCTGGGCCTGACACCAACATGAGTGGAAAAGTGCCAGGGAGGCCAAAAACATAACACCCCCTCAACTCAGCCCTCCACTCAACACAGCTTTGGAAAGGATCCTGGCTCACATTTTTTATTACATCTGACGAGCTCCGTTCCAAATCATACAAATTGAGGATGTTGTGTGTGTTAGTGTGACTGTGATTTCTATACTGATTGCTATTCCTGGCTTGTGTTTTCATTCCAAGTGGAATCAGCTAAAAGGCATCTTCTCTGTTATCAGTGCTCATTTTAATTGCAAATGCAGAGAGCGAGTTAGTAATTAAATGGAAAATTGCAAATTAACCGATGAGTCTAAAAGATAAAGCAATTCCAATTATTGCACAGTATTTTAGGTGGCCTCTCAAGTCTCCCATCCCTCGAAGGAATGCAGTAGGCTACCTAACTGTGTTTCTAACACAACCACATTGATGTACAGGCAAATACACACAGACCTACAGTGCCTTCAGTAAGTATTCACACCCCTTGACTTTTTCCACATTGTGTTGTGTTACAGCCTGAATTTAAAATTGATTAAATTGAGATTTGTTTATCACTGGACTACACACCCCATAAAGTCGAAGTGGAATCATGTTTTTAGACATTTTTACTAATTCATTAACAATGAAAAAGCTGAAATGTCTTCTGTCAATAAGTATTTACTGTAATCCCTTTGTTATGGCAAGCCTAAATACATTTCAGGAGTAAAACATTTCTCAACAAGTCCCAACAACAAGTTGCATGGACTCACTTGTGTGCAATAATAGTTTTTAACATCATTTTTAAATGACTGCCTTGTCTCCCCACCCCACAAATAGAATTAAGGTCCATCAGTCAAGCAGCGAATTTCATACCCAGATTCAGCCACAAAGACCAGGGAGTTTTTCCAAGGCCTCGCAAAGAAGGGCACCTATTGGTAGATGAGCATGGTGAAGTTATTAATTACACTTAGGATGGTGTATCAATACACACATTCACCACAAAGATACAGGCGTCTTTCCTAACTCAGTTGCCGGACAAGAAGGAAATAACTCAGGGATTTCACCATGAGGCCAAATGGTGACTTTAAAACAGTTACAGAGTTTAATGGCTGTGATAGGAGAAAACTGAGGATGGATCAACAACATTGTAGTTACTCCACAATACTAACCTAATTGACAGACTGAAAAGGAATCCTTCAATCAATAAAAATATTCCAAAACATGCATCCTGTTTGCAGCAGTTGTAAATGAGAGATTCTATTGGACAAATTCAGGGATGTTTATCCCCATGTTGTTCCGTTTGCTTCTGTTTAAGAAACATTTTTCAACAGAATCGGCAGAATGAATACACCCCTGATCACACGTAAACACAGTTCACAGTTTCATAGCAGCCATGTTGCATTCCTTCTCGCATCTACATTATGCACTCTCCTCCTTTCACCTCTTCCCTTCGCTTGTGTACTTCAATGCATAATAAATCAGCTGTATGTGACCAGGCGGGAAAACCTTTCCAAGCCAAACCACTACACACAGCCTATATTGTTGTCACCATATTAGCTAAAGTAAGGCGGCAGGGTAGCCTAGTGGTTAGAGCGTTGGACTAGTAACCGAAAGGTTGCAAGAGTGAATCCCTGACCTGACAAGGTAAAAATCTGTCATTCTGCCCCTGAACAAGGCAGTTAACCCACTGTTCCTAGGCCGTCATTGAAAATAAGAATTTGTTCTTAACTGACTTGCCTGGTAAAATAAAGGTAAAATAAAACAAAAAAATAAAAAACATCATAGTCAGCGTAGCTAATAGAACTAGCGTATTAGTAAACCCACAAAATCATACTTTCTGATTTATGATCCCTTGATTGGGTGGACAGCATGTCAGTTCATGCAGCAAGAGCTCTGATAGGTTGGAGAACGTCCTCCAGAAGATGTTATAATTGCTGTGTAAGTCTATGGAAGGGGGTGAGAACCATGAGCCTCCTAGGTTTTGTAATGAAGTCAATGTACTCAGAGGAGGACGGAAGCTAGCTGTCCTCTGGCTACACCATGGTGCTAGCCTACAGAGTGCTGTTGAGGCTACTATAGACCTTCTTTGCAAAATAGTGTGTTTTAATTAATTATTTGGTGACATGATTATATTTAGTATAGTTTTATCTGAAAATGATAACTTTTTTCATGTTTTAACATATTTATTTTTCTGTAATTCACTGAGGAGGATGGTCCTCCCCTTCCTCATCTGAGGAGCCTCCACTGTTGTCTAGCAATGATCAACAAACATCTGACAGAGCTTGAAGAATTTTGAAAGAGACTTACCCAGGAACACTCACAGCTGTAATCACTGCCAAATGTGCTTTTAAGCATTGACTCAAGGGTGTGAATACTTATGTAAATGAGATACACTACATGACCAAAAGTATGTGGACACCTGCTCGTCGAACATCTCATTCCGAAATCATGGATTTTAATATGGAGTTGGTCCCCCCTTTGCTGCTATAACAGTCTCCATTCTTCTAGGAAGGCTTTCTACTAGATGTTGGAACATTGCTGCAGGGACTTGCTTCCATTGTTCCACAAGAGCATTGGTGAGGTTGGACACTGATGTTGGGCGATTAGGCCTGGCTCTCAGTCGACATTCCAATTCAAGGTGTTCGATGGAGTTGAGGTCAGGGCTCTGTGCAGGCCAGTCAAGGTCTTCCACACCAATCTTGATACACCATTTCTGTATGGACCTCACTTTGTGCACGGGGCATTGTCATGCTGAAACGGAAAGTGCCTTCCCCAAACTGTTCTCACATAGTTGGAAGCACAGAATCGTCTAGAATGTCCTTGAATGCTGTAGCGTTAAGATTTCCCTTCACTGGAACTAAGTGGCTAAGCCTGAAACATGAAAACAGCCCCAGACTATTATTCCTCCTCCACCCAACATTACAGTTGGCACTATGCATTGAGGCAGATAGCGTTCTCCTGGCATTTGTCCATTGGAAGCTTGATCTCTTCTCCAGAGAACGTGCTTCCACTGCTCCAGAGTCCAATGGCGGCAAGTTTTACACAACTCCAGCCGGTGCTGGGCATTGCACATGGTGATCTTAGGCTTGGGTGTGGCTGCTCGGCCATGGAAAGCCATTTCAGCTCCCAATGAACAGATCTTGTGCTGACGTTGCTGCCTGAGGCAGTTTGGAACTCGGTGGTATGTTGCAACCGAGGACTGTCACAGCAGCCTCCTGTCCAGCTCAGGTGTTCGGCGTCGCCGGCCTTCTAGTTGCTGCCAAACCTGCTGCTGGCAAATGCCCTTCACTCACCAACCTCGGACATGTCTCGTCATCATTACACACATCTGGTTCCAATCCCCACTCTATCACTGTATATATACAGCGACAGGCCGAGCACTGCTCCTGCACCTTCCCAGGTAGGCGTGGACGTGCCTTGCTCCTCTCTGTCCACCCAGACCAGGCCACCCACGTCCCTATCCCGGAGGAATACCGGGACCTACAGGTGGATTTTTCAAAGACTCGTGCCATGTAACTTCCCCCTCATCGCCCATGGGACTGCACTATTGACCTACTGCCTGGTTCTACCCTCCCGCGGAGGCACATCTACCCTCTCTCGCATGCAGAGACTGAAGCCATGGAGGTCTAAGTCCAGCAGGCGCTGGCCCAAGGATTATGCCCATTGGCGCCGCCCTAGTTTCAATCCCCACTTTATCCCTGTATATACTGTATACTCCCTCTGTCATACTGTATGTCTTTGTCTATCATTGTAGATGTTGCTTGTTTTCCTGGGAGGAATCTCTCCTGCTATTTCTTGAGAACTTTATTATTTTACGCTTTGGGATTCATCCCGCTTTTATATACGGTGCTATATACGGTGCTACGGTGGGAATTTTGGATGAAAAGCGTGCCCAAATTAAACTGCCTGCTACTCAGCCATAAAAGCATAGAATTACTAGATTTGGATAGAATACACTCTGAAGTTTCTAAAACTGTTTGAATGATGTCTGTGAGTATAACAGAACTCATATGGCAGGCAAAAATCTGAGAAAAAAACAACCAGGAAGTGGGAAATCTGAGGTTTGTAGTTTTTCAACTCTTGGCCTATCGAATACACAGTGTCTATGGGGTAATACTTCCACTAGATGTCAACAGTCTTTAGAACCTTGTTTGATGCTTCTACTGTGAGGTGGGGGCGAATGAGAGGGGAAGGAGTCAGAGGTCTGCCAGAGAGCCACGAGCTCAGTGTCGCGCGTTCACGTGATAGTTAGCTCTGTTCCATTGCATTTCTACAGACAAAGGAATTCTCCGGTTGGAACATTATTGAAGATTTATGTTAAAAACATCCTAAAGATTGATTATATACATCGTTTGACATGTTTCTACGGACTGTAACGGAACTTTTTGACTTTTCGTCTGCTCCTAGTGATCGCGCATCGTGAGTTTGGATTGTGTACTGAACAAGCGAACAAGGTATTTGGACATAAATGATGGACATTATCGAACAAAACAAACATTTATTGTGGAACTGGGATTCCTGGGAGTGCATTCTGATGAAAATCATCAAAGGTAAGTAAATATTTATAATGCTATTTCTGACTTCTGTTGACTCCACAACATGGTGGATATCTGTATGGCTTGCTTTTGTGTCTGAGCGCTGTACTCAGATTATTGCATGTTGTGCTTTTTCCGTAAAGTTTTTTTGAAATCTGACACAGCGGTTGCATTAAGGAGAAGTAGATCTAAAATTCCATGCATAACAGTTGTATCTTTTAGCAATGTTTATTATGAGTATTTCTGTAAATTGATGTGGCTCTCTGCAAAATCACTGGATGTTTTGGAACTACTGAACATAACGCACCAATGTAAACTCAGATTTTTGGATATAAATATGAACTTTACCGAACAAAACATACATGTATTGTGTAACATGAAGTCCTATGAGTGTCATCTGATGAAGATCATCAAAGGTTAGTGATTAATTTGATCTATATTTCTGCTTTTTGTGACTCCTCCCTTTGGCTGGAAAAATGGCTGTGTTTTTCTGTGACTTGGCTCTGACCTGACATAATTGTTTGGTTTGCTTTAGTCGTAAAGCCTTTTTGAAATCAGACACTGTGGCTGGATTTACAACAAGTGTATCTTTAAAATGGTGTAAAATACATGTATGTTTGAGGAATTTTAATTATGGGATTTCTGTTGTTTTGAATTTCGTGCCCTGCAGGTTTCACTGGCTGTTGACGAGGTGGGACGCTACGTCCCACATACCCTAGAGAGGTTTATAAATTCAGTAGTTCTAAATCTGCGACTGCCTCCTCCTCTCTACACTTGTGACAAGAACAGACAATTTTTACAAGATACGCGCTTCAGCACTCTGTGATCCTGTTCTGCTAGCTTGTGTGGCCTACCACTTCGCAGCTGAGTTGTTGTTGCTGCTTGTAGTTTCCACTTCACAAAAACAGCACTTATGTTTTGATGTTTTGCATCATTGAGTGCTGAAGTCATTTCCTGTCACAACTTGTGGACTTGTTTACATACTGCTGTGCGTTTTGTTGCTATCGTTACTTTGCTTCCTGCCAACATTACGGTTTTTACTTTTAATTAACATTTTATGTATATTTTTTTGTTTTTTCCCCCCTCGCTCGACTTTATCATTCAACTTTTTCACTCCAGACGTTTTATCTGGACATGGTTTTACAGGACCTTCACCAGCCGAAGCTAAGTAGTAGCATTAACATTATGCCTTCTAATTGCAGTCACTGTACTCATAATATACAGGAGAACGAGCCTGGTACGCAGGCTCGAGGTCGGGGCAGCCCAACCAAGGATTATCAAAAGCCGTGCTATAAATTCTCAGACAACCCAAAGATTCCTAGATGCCCTTCCAGACTCCCTCCACCTACCCAAGGACATCAGAGTACAACAATCGGTTAACCACCTAACTGAGGAACTTAATTTAACCTTGCGTAATACCCTAGATGCAGTCGCACCCCTAAAAACAAAAACATTTGTCATAAGAAACTAGCTCCCTGGTATACAGAAAATACCCGAGCCCTGAAGCAAGCTTCCAGAAAATTGGAACGGAAATGGCGCTACACCAAACTGGAAGTCTTCTGAATAGTTTGGAAAGACAGTACCTTGCAGTATCGAAGAGCCCTCACTGCAGCTAGATCATCCTACTTATTTGAGGAGAATAACAACAATCCTAGATTTAATTTTGATACTGTCAACAAAGCTAACTAAAAAGCAGCATTCCCCAAGAGAATATGCCTTTCACTTCAGCAGTGATAAATTCATGAACATCTTTGACGAAAATCATCATTAGAAATAAAATCCTCTTTAAATCTGCGTATTTCGTCAAAGCTCAGTTGTCCTGAGTCAAGTTTTTTAATACTATATCTCTTGACACACTGATGAAAATAGTCATGGCATGTAAACCTTCAAACTGCAGACTGGACCCTATTCCAACTAAACTACTGAAAGAGCTGCTTCCTCTGCTTGGCCCTCCTATGTTGAACATAATAAATGGCTCCAGATCCCCCGGATGTGTACCAAACTCACTAAAAGCGGCAGTAATAAAGCATCTCTTGAAAAAGCGAAACCTTGACCCAGGCCTATATCAAATCTCCCATTCCTCTCAAAAAAATTGGAAAAAGCTGTCTGCCTTCCTGAAGACTAACAATGTATACAAAACGCTTCAGTCTGGTTTTAGACCCCATCATAGCACTGAGACTGCACTCGTGAAGGTGGTAAATTACCTTTTAGTGGTGTCAGACCAAGGCTCTGCATCTGTCCTCGTGCTCCTAGACCTTAGTGCTGCTTTTGATAGCATCAATAACCACATTCTTTTGGAGAGATTGGAAACCCAAAATGGTCTACACGGACAGGTTCTGGCCTGGATTAGATCTTATCTGTCGGAAAGATATCACTTTTATGGTTTGTCCTCTGACAAATCAACTGTAAATGTTGGTGTTCCTCAAGGTTCCGTTTTAGGGCCTCTAATGTTTTCACTATATATTTTACCTCTTGGTGATATCATTCAGAAACATAATGTTAACTTTCACTGCTATGAGGATGATACACAGCTGTACATTTTGATGAAACATGGTGAAGCCCCAAAATTGCCCTCCCTGGAAGCCTGTGTTTCAGACGTTAGGAAGTCGATGGCGGCAAATGTTTTACTTTTAAACTCGGACAAAACGTAGATGCTAGTTCTAGGTCCCAAGAAACAAAGAGATATTCTGTTGGATCTGACAATTAATATTGACGGTTGTACAGTCATCTCAAATAAAACTGTAAAGGACATTGGCGTTACTCTGAACCCTGATCCCTCTTTTGACGAACATATCAAGACTGTTTCAAGGACAGCTTTTTCCATCTATGTAACATTGCAAAAATCTGAAACTTTCTGTTCAAAAATGTATCCATGCTTTTGTCACTTCTAGATTAGACTACTGCAATGCTCTACTTTACGGCTACCCGGATAAAGCACTAAATAAACTTCAGTTAGTGCTAAACACAGCTGCAAGAATATTGACTAGAACCAAAACATTTGATCATATTACTCCAGTGCTAGCCTCTCCTGTTCAGGCTAGGGCTGAGTTAAAGGTTTTACTGCTAACCTACAAAGCATTACATGGGCTTGCTCCTATCTACCTTTCCGATTTGGTCCTGCCGTACATACCTATACATATGCTACGGTCACAAGACACGGGCCTGCTTATTGTGCCTAGAATTTCTAAGCAAACAGCTGGAGGCAGGGCTTTCTCCTATAGAGTTCCATTTTTATGCAATGGTCTGCCTATCCATGTGAGAGACGCAGACTCAGTCTCAACCTTTAAGTCTTTATTGAAGACTCATTTCTTCAGTAGGTCCTATGATTGAGTGTAGTCTGGCCCAGGGGTGTGAAGGTGAATGGAAAGGCACTGGAGCGATGGACCACCCTTGCTGTCTCTGCCTGGCCAGTTCCCCTCTCTCCACTGGGATTCTCTGCCTCTAACCCTATTATGGGGGCTGAGTCACTGGCATACTGGTGCTCTTCCATGCCATCCCTAGGAGGGATGCGTCACTTGAGTGGGTTGAGTCTCTGACATGATCTTACGGTCCTGGTTGGCACCGTCCTCGGGTTCGTGCCGTGGGGAAGAACTTTGCGGGCTACACTCGGCCTTGTCTCAGGGTAGTAAATTGGTGGTTGAAGATATCCCTCTAGTGGTGTGGGGGCTGTGTTTGGTAAAGTGGGTGGGGTTATATCCTGCCTGGTTGGCCCTGTCCGGGGGTACAGTCAGACAGGGCCGCAGTGTCTCCCGACCCCTCCTGCCTCAGCCTCCAGTAATTATGCTGCAATAGTTTGTGTTGGGGGCTAGGGTCAGACTGTTATATCTGGAGTATTTCTCAAGTCTTATCCGGTGTCCTGTGTGAATTTAAGTATGCTCCCTCTAATTCTAATTCTCTCACTTTCTCTCTTTCTTTCTCCCTCTCCCTCTCTCTCCCGCGTTCTCTATCTCTTCTCTCAGAGGACCTGAGCCCGAGGACCATGCCTCAGGACTACATGGCCTGATGACTCCTTGCTGTCCCCACTCCACCTAGTCATGCTGCTGCTCCAGTTTCAACTGTTCTGCCTGTGGCTATGGACCCCTGACCTGTTCACCCGAAGTGCTACCTTGTCCCGGACCTGCTGTTTCCAACTCTATTTCTCTACCACATCTGCTGTCTCAAACTCTGAATGATCGGCTATGAAAAGCCAACTGACATTCACTCCTGAGGTGCTGACCTGTTGCACACTCTACAACCACTGTGCTTATTATTACTTGACCCTGCTGGTCATCTATGAATGTTTTAACTTCTTGGCCATGTACTGTTATAATCTCCATCCGTCACAGCCAGAAGAGGACTGGCCACCCCTCAGAGCCTGTTTCCTCTCTAGGTTTCTTTCTAGGTTTCTGCCTTCCTAGGGAGTTTTTCGTAGCCACTGTGCTTTTACATCTGCATTGCTTGCTGTTTGGGGTTTTAGGCTGGGTTTCTGTATAGCTCTTTGTGACATTGGCCGATGTAAAAAGGCCTTTATAAATAAATTTGCTGTAGCAAGGCAGAAATTTGACGAACTGCCACGTTGAAAGTCATTGAGCTCTCCAGTAAGGCCATTCTACCGCCAATGTTTGTCAATGGAGATTGATATACACGGCTGTGATTATAATCAAAGAGAATTCTCTTGGTAGATAATGAGGTCGGCATTTGATTGTAAGGAATTCTAGGTCAGGTGAACAAAAGGAATTGAGTTCCTGTATGTTGTTATTGTTACGGTGCGTGAATGAGGACCCAAAAGCGAATTAACGTAAACAGAGCTTCTTTAATAACAAAACATAGGTAGGCTCAGATGGACCGGCAGATTCCGACAGGACAGGACAAGGTTGCAGCAAACATGACGATAGTCTGGTTCAGGCATGAATAACACAAACAAGAATCCGACAAAGACAGGAACAAAAACAGAGAGAGATATAGAGGACTAATCAGAGGGAAAAAGGGAACAGGTGGGAAAAGGGGTGACGAGGTAGTTAGGAGGAGACAAGGAACAGCTGGGGGAAAGAGGGGGAGAAAAGGTAACCTAATAACGACCAGCAGAGGGAGACAGGGTGAAGGGAAAGGACAGAAACAAGACACAACATGACAATACATGACAGTACCCCCCCACTCACCGAGCGCCTCCTGGCGCACTCGAGGAGGAAACCTGGCGGCAACGGAGGAAATCATCGATCAGCGCACGGTCCAGCACGTCCCGAGAGGGAACCCAACTCCTCTCCTCAGGACCGTACCCCTCCCAATCTACTAGGTACTGATGACCACGGCCCCGAGGACGCATGTCCAAAATCCTACGGACCCTGTAGATGGGTGCGCCCTCGACAAGGATGGGGGGGGGGGGAAGACGAGCGGGGGCGCGAAGAACGGGCTTGACACAGGAGACATGGAAGACCGGGTGGACGCGACGAAGATATCGCGGAAGAAGAAGTCGCACTGCGACAGGATTAATGATCCGAGAAATACGGAACGGACCAATGAACCGCGGGGTCAACTTGCGAGAAGCGGTCTTAAGGGGAAGGTTCTGAGTGGAGAGCCAAACTCTCTGACCGCGACAATATCTAGGACTCTTAGTTCTACGCTTATTAGCAGCTCTCACAGTCTGCGCCCTATAACGGCAAAGTGCAGACCTGACCCTCTTCCAGGTGCGCTCGCAACGTTGGACAAAAGCCTGAGCGGAGGGGACACTGGACTCGGCGAACTGAGATGAGAACAGCGGAGGCTGGTACCCGAGGCTACTCTGAAAAGGAGATAGCCCGGTCGCAGACGAAGGAAGCGAGTTGTGGGCGTATTCTGCCCAGGGGAGCTGTTCTGACCAAGACGCAGGGTTGCGAAAAGAAAGACTGCGTAAGATGCGACCAATAGTCTGATTGGCCCGTTCTGCTTGACCGTTAGACTGGGGGTGAAAGCCGGAAGAGAGACTGACGGAAGCCCCAATCAAACGACAAAACTCCCTCCAAAATTGAGACGTGAATTGCGGACCTCTGTCCGAAACGACGTCTGACGGAAGGCCATGAATTCTGAAAACATTCTCGATGATGATTTGTGCCGTCTCTTTAGCAAAGGAAGCTTAGCAAGGGGAATAAAATGAGCCGCCTTAGAGAACCTGTCGACAACCGTAAGAATAACAGTCTTCCCCGCTGACGAAGGCAGTCCGGTGACAAAATCTAAGGCGATGTGAGACCACGGTCGAGAGGGAATGGGAAGCGGCCTGAGACGGCCGGCAGGAGGGGAGTTACCGGACTTAGTCTGCGCGCAGACCGAACAAGCAGCCACGAAGCGACGCGTGTCATGCTCCTGGGTGGGCCACCAAAAGCGCTTGCGAATGGAAGCAAGCGTACCCCGAACGCCAGGGTGGCCGGCTAACTTGGCAGAGTGAGCCCACTGAAGAACGGCCAGACGAGTAGGAACGGGAACGAAAAGAAGGTTCCTAGGACAAGCGCGCGGCGACGGAGTGTGAGTGAGTGCTTGCTTTACCTGCCTCTCAATTCCCCAGACAGTCAACCCGACAACACGCCCCTCAGGGAGAATCCCCTCGGGGTCAGTGGAGGCTACTGAAGAACTGAAGAGACGAGATAAAGCATCAGGCTTGGTGTTCTTAGAGCCCGGACGATAAGAAATCACGAACTCGAAACGAGCGAAAAACAGCGCCCAGCGCGCCTGACGCGCATTAAGTCGTTTGGCAGAACGGATGTACTCAAGGTTCCTATGGTCAGTCCAAACGACAAAAGGAACGTTCGCCCCCTCCAACCACTGTCGCCATTCGCCTAGGGCTAAGCGGATGGCGAGCAGTTCGCGGTTTCCCACATCATAGTTACGTTCCGACGGCGACAGGCGATGAGAAAAATACGCGCAAGGGTGGACCTTGTCGTCAGAGAGGGAGCGCTGAGAAAGAATGGCTCCCACGCCCACCTCTGACGCGTCAACCTCGACAACGAACTGTCTAGTGACGTCAGGTGTAACAAGGATAGGTGCGGATGTAAAACGATTCTTGAGGAGATCAAAAGCTCCCTGGGCGGAAACGGACCACTTAAAGCACGTCTTGACAGAAGTAAGGGCTGTGAGAGGAGCTGCCACCTGACCGAAATTACGGATGAAACGACGATAGAAGTTCGCGAAGCCGAGAAAGCGCTGCAGCTCGACGCGTGACTTAGGGACGGGCCAATCAATGACAGCTTGGACCTTAGCGGGATCCATCTTAATGCCTTCAGCGGAAATAACAGAACCGAGAAATGTGACGGAGGAGGCGTGAAAAGAGCACTTCTCAGCCTTCACAAAAAGACAATTCTCTAAAAGGCGCTGGAGGACACGTCGAACGTGCTGAACATGAATCTGGAGTGACGGTGAAAAAATCAGGATATCGTCAAGGTAAACGAAAACAAAGATGTTCAGCATGTCTCTCAGGACATCATTGACTAATGCCTGAAAGACAGCTGGAGCGTTAGCGAGGCCGAAAGGAAGAACCCGGTATTCAAAGTGCCCTAACGGAGTGTTAAACGCCGTCTTCCACTCGTCCCCCTCCCTGATGCGCACGAGATGGTAAGCGTTACGAAGGTCCAACTTAGTGAAAAACCTGGCTCCCTGCAGGATCTCGAAGGCTGAAGACATAAGAGGAAGCGGATAACGATTCTTCACTGTTATGTCATTCAGCCCTCGATAATCTATGCAGGGGCGCAGGGACCCGTCCTTCTTCTTAACAAAAAAAAACCCCGCTCCGGCGGGAGAGGAGGAGGGGACTATGGTACCGGCGGCAAGAGCTACAGACAAATAATCTTTGAGAGCCTTACGTTCGGGAGCCGACAGAGAGTATAGTCTACCCCGGGGGGGAGTGGTTCCCGGAAGGAGATCAATACTACAATCATACGACCGGTGTGGAGGAAGAGAGGTGGCCCTGGACCGACTGAACACCGTGCGCAGATCGTGATATTCCTCCGGCACCCCTGTCAAATCACCAGGCTCCTCCTGTGAAGAAGAGACAGAGGAAACAGGAGGGATAGCAGACATTAAACATTTCACATGACAAGAGACGTTCCAGGAGAGGATAGAATTACTAGACCAATTAATGGAAGGATTATGACAAACTAGCCAGGGATGGCCCAAAACAACAGGTGTAAAAGGTGAACGAAAAATTAAAAAAGAAATGGTTTCGCTATGATTACCAGAAACAGTGAGGGTTAAAGGTAGCGTCTCACGCTGAATCCTGGGGAGAGGACTACCATCCAGGGCGAACAAGGCCGTGGACTCCCTTAACTGTCTGAGAGGAATGTCATGTTCCCGAGCCCAGGTCTCGTCCATAAAACAGCCCTCCGCCCCAGAGTCTATTAAGGCACTACAGGAAGCTGACGAACCGGTCCAGCGTAGATGGACCGACAAGGTAGTGCAGGATCTTGAAGGAGAGACAGGAGTAGTAGCGCTCACCAGTAGCCCTCCGCTTACTGATGAGCTCTGGCTTTTACTGGACATGAAGTGACAAAATGACCAGCAGAACCGCAATAGAGACAGAGGCGGTTGGTGATTCTCCGTTCCCTCTCCTTAGTCGAGATGCGGATACCTCCCAGCTGCATAGGCTCAGCACCCGAGCCGGCAGAGGAAGATGGTAGTGATGCGGAGAGGGGGGCAACGGAGAACGCGAGCTCCTTTCCACGAGCTCGGTGACGAAGATCAACCCGTCGCTCAATGCGAATAGCGAGTTCAATCAAGGAATCCACGCTGGAAGGAACCTCCCGGGAGAGAATCTCATCCTTTACCTCTGCGCGGAGACCCTCCAGAAAACGAGCGAGCAAAGCCGGCTCGTTCCAGCCACTGGAGGCAGCAAGAGTGCGAAACTCAATAGAGTAGTCTGTTATGGATCGATTACCTTGACATAGGGAAGACAGGACCCTGGAAGCCTCCTCCCCAAAAACAGATCGATCAAAAACCCGTATCATCTCCTCCTTAAAGTCCTGATACTGGTTAGTACACTCAGCCCTTGCCTCCCAGATTGCCGTGCCCCACTCACGAGCCCGTCCAGTAAGGAGAGATATGACGTAGGCGACACGAGCAGTGCTCCTGGAGTAAGTGTTGGGCTGGAGAGAAAACACAATATCACACTGGGTGAGGAACGAGCGGCATTCAGTGGGCTCCCCAGAGTAACACGGCGGGTTATTGATTCTGGGCTCCGGAGATTCGAAAGCCCTGGAAGTGGCCGGTGGATCGAGGCGGAGATGGTGAACCTGTTCTGTGAGGTTGGAGACTTGGGTGGCCAGGGTCTCAACGGCATGTCGAGCAGCAGACAATTCCTGCTCGTGTCTGCCTAGCATCGCTCCCTGGATCTCGACGGCTGAGTGGAGAGTATCCGAAGTCGCTGGGTCCATTCTTGGTCGGATTCTTCTGTTACGGTGCGTGAATGAGGACCCAAAAGTGAATTAACGTAAACAGAGCTTCTTTAATAACAAAACATAGGTAGGCTCAGATGGACCGGCAGATTCCGACAGGACAGGACAAGGTTGCAGCAAACATGACGATAGTCTGGTTCAGGCATGAATAACACAAACAAGAATCCAACAAAGACAGGAACAAAAACAGAGAGAGATATAGAGGACTAATCAGAGGAAAAAGGGAACAGGTGGGAAAAGGGGTGACGAGGTAGTTAGGAGGAGACAAGGAACAGCTGGGGGAAAGAGGGGGAGAAAAGGTAACCTAATAACGACCAGCAGAGGGAGACAGGGTGAAGGGAAAGGACAGAAACAAGACACAACATGACAATACATGACAGTTATGATCACAGCACGACAGGCCCCCCCCCCCAGTGGGCGATGTGCCCGAGCCTGACCAGAAGACCGCTCCATCTGCCACTTCTGCGGTGACGTTGTTTTGGGACGTCTGCTGGGATCCGATCCATTGTCCTGGGTGGTGGACCAAACAGAAGATCCGCTTCGGGAAAGTTGTATTCCTGGTCGTAATGTTGGTAAATTGACGTTGCTCTTATATCCAATAGTTCCTCCTGGCTGTATGTAATAAGACTTAAGATTTCCTGGGGTAACAGTGTAAGAAATTATACATAAAAAAACGAAATACTGCATAGTTTCCTAATGAAGCGAGGCGGCCATCTCTGTCAGAGCCGGATGTGAAAGACAGAAACTAAAACAGGAAAATCTCGTGCTCAGGTCTGTTCAACGCTGGTCCGACCAATCTGATTCCACACTTCAAGATTGCTTCGATCACGTGGACTGGGATATGTTCCGGATAGCGTTGGACAACAAAATTGATGTATACGCTGATTCGGTGAGCGAGTTTATTAGCAAGGTGATGTTGTACCCACGGCGACTATTAAAACCTTCCCCAACCAGAAACCGTGGATTGATGGCAGCATTTGCGCAAAATTGAAAGTGCGAACCACTGCTTTTAATCATGGCAAGGCAACCAGAAACATGACTGAATACAAACAGTGTAGCTATTCCCTCCGCAAGGCAATCAAACAAGCTAAGCGTCAGTATAGAGACAAAGTAGAGTCGCAATTCAATGGCTCAGACACGAGAGGTATGTGGCAGGGTCTACAGTCAATCACGGACTACAAAAATAAAACCAGCCCCATCGCGGAAACTGATGTCTTCCTCCCAGACAAACTAAACAACTCCTTTTCTCGCTTTAAGGACAATACAGTGCCACTGTCACAGCCCGCCACCAAAACCAGCGGGCTCTCCTTCAACGCAGCCAATGTGAATAAAACATTTAAACGTGTTAACCCTCGCAAGGCTGCCGGCCCAGACGGCATCCCTAGCCGCATCATCAGAGCATGCACAGACCAGCTGGCTGGTGTGTTTACGGACATATTCAATCAATCCCTATACCAGTCTGCTGTTCCCACATACTTCAAGAGGGCCACCATTGTTCCTATTTTCAAGAAAGCTAAGGTAACTGAGCTAGGTCCACAGACGACGCAATCGCAATCACACTGCACACTGCCGTAACCCACCTGGACAAGAGGAATACCTATGTAAGAATGCTGTTCATCGACTACAACTCAGCATTTAACACCATAGTACCCTCCAAACTCGTCATTAACCTCGAGCCTGGGTCTCAACCCCGCCCTGTGCAACTGGGTCCTGGACTTTCTGACGGGCCTCCCCCAGGTGGTGAAGGTAGGAAACAACATCTCCACCCCGCTGATCCTCAACACTGGGGCCCCACAAGGGTGCGTTCTCAGCTCTCTCCTGTACTCCCTGTTCACCCATGACTGTGTGGCCATGCACGCCTCCAACTCAATCATCAAGTTTGCAGACGACACTACAGTGGTAGGCTTGATTACCAACAACGACGAGACGGCCTACAGGGAGGAAGTGAGGGCCCTCGGAATGTGGTGTCAGGAAAATAACCTCACAAAACAAAGGAGATGACTGTGGACTAAACAAAACAAAGGAGATGAATGTGGACTTCAGGAAACAGCAGAGGGAGCAGCCCCATTTCCACATCAACGGGACAGTAGTGGAGAAGGTGGAAGTTTTAAGTTCCTCGGCGTACACATCATGGACAAACTGAAATGGTCCACCCACACAGACAGCGTGGTGAAGAAGGTGCAGCAGCGCCTCTTCAACCTCAGGAGGCTGAAGAAATTTGGCTTGTCACCAAAAACACTCACAAACTTCTACAGATGCACAATCGAGAGCATCCTGTCGGGCTGTATTATCGCCTGGTGCTCCAGAGGGTAGTGAGGTCTGCACAACGCATCACCGGGGGCAAAATACCTGCCCTCCAGGACACCTGGAAGGCCAAAAAGATCATCAAGGACAACAACCACCCGAGCCACTGCCTGGTCACCCCACTATCATTCATAAGGCGAGGTCAGTACAGGCGCATCAAAGCTGGGACCGAGAGACTGAAAAACAGCTTCTTTCTCAAGGCCATCAGACTGTTAAACAGTCATCAGTAACATTGAGTGGCTGCTGCCAACATACTGACTCAAATCTCTAGCCACTTTAATAATTAAAAATGGGATGTAATAAATGTATCACTAGTCACTTTAAACAATACCACTTTATATAATGTTTACATACCCTACATTACTCATCTCATATGTATATACTGTACTCTATACCATCTACTGCATCTTGCCTATGCCATTCGGCCATCGATATTCCATATTGTATATATGTATATATTCTTATTCATTCCATTACACTCGTGTGTATAAGGTAGTTGTTGTGAAATTGTTAGATTACTTGTTAGATGTTACTGCATGGTCGGAACTAGAAGCACAAGCATTTCACTACACTCGCATTAACATCTGCTAACCATCTGTATGTGACCAATAAAATTTGATTTGATTTGAGATTGCATGGCTTTGTGCTCGATTCTATACACCTGTCAACAACGGGTGTGGCTGAAATAGCCAAATCCACTAATTTAAAGGGTTGTCCACATACTTTCTTATACAAAGTGTATTTGTGTTTTTCATTTTCAATAAATGCACTTTTTCATGGGGTATTGTGGGTAGATGGGTTAGAGAAAATATATTTAATCCATTTTGAATTCAGGCTGTAACACAACAAAATGTGGACTAAGTAAAGGGGTATGAACACTTTCTGAAGTCACTGTACATACACACAAACACAGACACAAACAAACACAAACACACACAGTGTCACGTTCTGACCTTAGTTCCTTTGTGATGTCTTTGTTTTAGTATGGTCAGGGCGTGAGTTGGGTGGGCAGTCTATGTTCTTTTTTCTATGATTTGGTATTTCTGTGTTTGGACTGGTATGGTTCTCAATCAGAGGCAGCTGTCAATTGTTGTCCCTGATTGAGAACCCTACTTAGGCAGCCTGTTTTCACCCTTGAGTTGTGGGTGATTATTTTCTGTTTCGTATCTGTACCAGACAGAACTGTTTCGGGTTCATTTCGGTCTCTTGTTGGTTTTTGTATTTTAGTGTTCTGAGTTCTATCAAAGAATATGAACATTTACCACGCTGCGCTTTGGTTCTCACCTTCTTCCACCACAGACAACCATTACACACAGAGGGACAACAAAGGGCCAATTAATATCAGGACCTGTATTTTTATGGAGTTGAAATATAACACCCAAATGGACAACAAAACTAGCCTGGTAGAATGGTAGGGACAAAATGCCCCTGTCCCAAAGCAACACTGATCAGTGCATGTCAATTATTGCAATACAAGACCAAATACTCACTGGACCAACTAAGAGGAATATGGCTACACCATAAACCATAAAATACGTGCCAGTTGGTTGAGAACCCAATGTCCGAAAGATTTTTGTATTTAACAAAGAGCACCCCTCAAATATTCTAGAATGCACAATGCATATCAGTGGAGAATTGCCTGTAGTCAATGCGAAAATACAAAGGCAAGCATAAAAATAATCATAAAAAGTAATACAATTATTCAATAAACATCAAAGGCTTTTCTAAATGTGGAGGAGCGTGGCGGCAAAGGGTGACAATTATACTATTTAATCAGATTCAGGGAAGTGTATAATACTACTGTAAAGACCACTCCTTTTTCAAATTCAATTTTCCAACCAGGTTAATTTCTATTATGAGCCGTAAAATCGGCCTACATCATATTGACTCAGCCAGTTAGTGGCTGAATCCCAATTTGACACCATTTACCCCTAGTACAGATATGAAATCCATATCCGGTCACATTTGATGCGATTGAGTCCTATACCATCCACAGTTGACCTGATAGTACAATGTGAGCCATAACCATCCCATATCTGCATTGTGATCAGATGATTGTTTTGGAATGTGTTTAAATGTCACACAGTCAGCTCACTGTCAAATCTAACAAATCTACTACGTGACCTGATACAGTATGTCCATATTTGACATCATAATAGCCCCGATACACCCTAGACCACCACATCGTCAAATGAAATGTTAATCAAATCAAACAGTCGAATCCACCATGTGTTGCGTGCGTGTGTGTGTGTGCGTGTGTGTATGTGTTGGAGTGTCAGTGTAAGTATGTGTGTGTGTGTGGGTAGAGTCCATTGTGTGTGCATAGAGTGCAAAAAGGTTCAATACAGATAGTCTGGGTTAATTTGGTTAATTCTTATGGCTTGGGGGTAGAAGCTATTCATGGTCCTGTTGGTTCTAGACTTAGCCTCATGGTCAAGTCACTATGTGGTCAGAAAAAAACTAGGCTCCGGTCATAACCTTTATTTGTTTTCAGGTAATCAGGGAATTTGGGGAAAAGTGTAAGCTGTATAAGCATATGACTCAATTCCTTGAGGTAAGCACAAATCTACAAGTGATTAAACTTTTACCAATCCAACCATTTCAGGGTAGTGGTTACTTTTCAGAAGCATTCGAACAGGGCCAATGTCTAGCTATTTGGCCAACCAGGTATCACAGGTTGACTTGAGAGTTGATGTTTGTCCACCTTCTTCCAAATGTCTATCGATGAAATTAAGTTAAACACCAGTTTTTGACATTAAAGTTGAGATACTGTTACCAAAAACACTTGAGTCGGGCTGGGGTTTTCAAATTTCGTTATGTTATGGGATACGTTTTAAAATAGGGTTACGTTTAGGAATGAATTCCGAGAAGTTAAGGGTTGGTTTAGGAAAGGCTTAAAACAGAAGAAAAAAATATTGCCTAGCACTGGGATTGAACACAGAACCCTCGGCACCGGAGCGCTCCACCATCCCTGTCAACAACGCACTAGCAAGCCGCCAGCTTACTTGAAGGTAATAGGGCTCAGAGTTGCCCCTAGTGGCTGGTTTTGAAGGGAATTCTAGAGCTTCTATGGACCTGGATGGATGTCTAACTTCGACTTCAAACTAGAGTGATCTCCCTGATGTGGCAGGAACTTTGGGTTCGATCGCTGAGCCTTCCCACCAGGGGCTTCATGCTCCTTGAGAGCCCTGGCTGAGGAAAGGCTAAAGATGTCATCGATAATTCTCGACATGAACCCGGGCAGCAATCGTTAGCTCGTCTGATAACAGTGGCTAATTTATACAAGCGTCTAGGGAGTCCAGGCTATTGATGAGGCTGGCTGGGGAGGGGGAAAGCACCGTGGTGTCTAGCTGCTCATGTAGCTGGCTGGCTCCGAATCTCTCAGATTCTGTGTCTTACTCAATGTGACTGAAAACAGATACACATAGCCATGTCTGTCACACTCTCTCTTTCTCTCTCTCTTTTTCTCTAACACATGCACCCAAACACGTACACACACACACACACACACACACACACACACACACACACACACACACACACACACACACACACACACACACACACACACACACACACACACACACACACACACACACACACACACACACAAACACACACATACACATTCTTATTCCTCTTTTGCTAATACTAGGCCCGGGTCAGATTTCTACCAAATGTGAGTTGCAGTATTTAAACAATTAACTCCCCCACCAAAAACAAACAGTGAGAAGAAGTGTTAGTAAAAAATGAGTGTGAATGTTTGAAGTTGAAAGACATCTCCATTGATGTGTCTGACACACAGTGATTCGGCGCACTTGAACAGTGCTCAGCTAGGTTTCCCAGCAAACAGAAAACAGGTGATGCCTGCAGTCAAGGGGATGTGGTCAGATGAGTGTTTACAGCACACACTTCATCCAAATACTCTTTGGCTTTACGAAAAAGGCTGGGAAGGAATTAAGGAAACCATGTGTTGGAGGATGTTGCGTGAGTCTTTCCAACACACACATACTGAGAAACTATCAACAGCACAACACAGACTTACTTCAAGATCGATCCCACATATGATTGTTTCATGCTGCACAATGCCAGACTCTGATGTCAAGAAGAACATGTTGGAATGTGGCAGTTTAAAAGGGATTTTGAAGTCAGTGCGCCATGCTCCGATTTCAACTGCGCATTCAGGATCATAAAGGAGAAAACCACTCTGCGAGGCAACCACCACAACATTTGTTTGAGCCAAAGGGCTGCCATTTCAGATACTGAAATCCCCCCCTTTTCCCATTTGAGTTTCCTGGTGACGGAGATGAATAACATTTGTATCGGAGGTCACACCTAGCCTAAATATCATGCATCTTAATGTCCTGAGTTATAGCAATAGCACAGATGAAGAAATAAATGAGGTATTCTGAATATGGGTATCCAATCACTGCTCATTCGTAGGGGTAGATTTGCAATGCAAAGGGAAGAGAAGGGGAGGCCTTGGTGGGTATTCAACGTGTTAGAGGGAAGGCCTTGGCAGGTGGTAATGATGGGTACCACACACACACACAAACGCACATACACCACACCGTAGAGCCCGAGGCGGGTGGGCTCAACAGTGGTCCTCTGGCCACATGGCCCCAGGCTAGGAAGAGGCTCACACATCACAGGGCCCAGCCTTCTTCTCCCAATCCACCTCATTAACCTGGCCAAGCAGCAGGTAGAGCCACGTCAACCAGCACCTCTACCCGCCGCCCACGCTCCTCTCTATCCATAACTATACTCATCAACCTCTCCTAGTCTCCTTACTTAGCATTCATCTTACTATCCTTCACACAGACATAATCCCTGGCTGTGTATTGGCGCTTTCCATGTTATCTGTTATTTGTAGCTTGTGAGTTGTGGAAACACTTTGTTGTTTTTATGTATTTTTGTTTTGTTGCTTTTTGCACGTAGCACACTTTTCTGCGTGCTACGTGTTGCTAGTCCTATGTTGCTCTGCATGTGCTCACTGCTATTTTGTTATTGGAATTGTTTTTAATAACTTGCCCAGGGACTGCGGTTGAAACTTTGACTGAAAAGTTGATAAACGTCCCTGTAAAATGTTTAAATATACTCAAATACAAACACAGAAACATACACAGACAAACACACGCACCTCAATTGGGATGGTTTCGATGCTGTGGCTTGGTGAAGGCCACTCATAGACATTGTTATAGACATAAGTTCGGCAGAGGTCACTGCACAGATACTCCTGAGGGAGAGACTCTGTTGCAGATTGATTTATAGTGAGAATACCATCGTTTTGATTTGTTTTTGCTTTAAATGGTGATATTGTACCGATCAATTAACTATGTCTGAAAAGTTTGCAAAGTTTCCATTTGAATTTTGGGAATGTTGGGCAGATGAGATGTAGTCGGTGTTTGTTGTTGTTGTTTGTATTATTATAAACAAAAATGATGAATGATGGGTAACACTATCTTTGAACAACTTGTTTATAATGCCACATAGTGCAACATAAATCTTCCCATACACATTAATAATATCTCACATCTCCTTTTAACATTTTTTAGAAATGCATTAAGGCTATAGATTCCTTCACGCATCACACACAAGTACTATAATGCATAAAGATGAATAGATCCTTATAAGGCCCTATACGAATGCATAAGTGTGCATAAATGCATTTATAAGTCCGGTGACTCACAGAAAGTGTTTCTGAATGTTTACTCCTCACTCTTTCATACAAACCAGTCAAAATGACCTTATTTAGTAGATTTTGTGATAATGTCCTTCATATATTTAAATGTGCCAAATAAACATACATAACACACTACCATTTCCCAGGAGTACAGGAGTGTTGAACACACACACAGCTTTTTCCATCCACATTCAACCGCATCAGTCGCCCAATCTGACTCCAATTCATGATTTATTTGTTTTTATACAAATTATTGTTTGGATTTTACAGATTACAGTACAGGGGGGGGGGGCAGAGATGTTGGGCTGGAGGGAATGGGGAGTTGGGGGTGTAGGCCCAAATCTATTTTTTATTCTTTTTTTTATATACTGTACAATTGTATTATTACAAAATAAACAAATAAAAAGAGCAATAAATGAGTTCCAAATCTCTCTGCTAATAACTGCACATTTTCAGTTTCCCCCTCCCCACTCAGACCACTCCCAGACAGTCCTAACAAAATTCTTGCTTGAGAAATTGCCATTTGCTAAGAAGCTATTTTTGTTTATTTTTGACCATTCAATTTTTTTATTGAAACAATCACAGTAAGGTATTTAATTGTTACCCAGAAAGGATTTGATATTTAGATTTTAAAAAATGGCTGCATTGGACCTTTAAAAAGGTTTTCCACAGTTTTTTGACTGACAGGTCAAATATTTATTTGTTTCTTCAGCGGCAAAGCTTATGGAGAGAATATCATAAAATATTGATATACTGTATCTAGCAGGTGAACTACGGTATGAGAACAATGTAATTCCAGAGCTCTGTTGATGACACTAATCAAAATAGCCTGATTATATTAGAAAAGATTGCCATTTTCAATCAGACTTCCTGTGCTCTGTCTGTCAGACCGAAATAAATGCATGCATTAGCCAGCCTAATAACGACTGATCTAATTGGTGTTCATTGTGCATTGACATTATTTTCCAGGTGAACTGGAAAACATTCAGTATAGCCTATTTCCCTTTCTGTTTTGAAACTCTAAAGCACTAAGGCTTCTTCCTTGTATTTGTAGGCAATTGCTTTTTCCTCCCTCCCTTGCTCCCTCAAATACTTTCAGATCCAGTCAAACTTTGATGGACTTCCATTTGGAGACCTTCATTGCATCCTCCTACACACCACAAAACTTTTATTCTGTGCGTTGTGCTAAGCCGTCTCTTGATGTTATTAGCCCAATGCAGGGCAGGGTAGAGCAGATGAGAGCAAGCAGTGTATCGCACATTTGACACACATTAGTTGTATTTCCTATTTGAGCTGATAAAAATTGGGATATTGAAGGCTGAAAATTGTGCCTGAAATTGGAACTCCTGAGCTTGGCGAGAGGAGAGTAATCTTCAAGAGTTTGCTGTCGTCTAATGGTTTCCGCGGCCCTCTCTCTCTTCTTCCATTCTCATGTTCACCAGCGATACGCCGATGGGAACATTGTGTTGCTTATCTGCTATTGCATCTGCAAGGCCTTTTTAAAATGGATACTTCCTTATCGGTGGACGTGTGAGTGAGTGAGGTCTGTGTCACTCCAGTTAAACTTTAGGCTGTGGTTGTGGTACATGATTTCCACTGAGGATTTACCCAGGTGTTTTACCCAAAAGGCTCAGACTTTTATGTTTCCATCTACATGGGCCGGCACCCGTGTTTAACTGGGCCATGGTTCTGGCAGACCTGCTCCTGAGAGGGAGAGGCGAATCGGGAGGGTTTACTCCACCCAAAACCTGTCCACGTTAAGCAGATCATTAATTATTAAACAAGTGAGGAGTTTTTGTATGGGGGCAATAAAAGTGTTGAATTTAGTCTATGTTGGTAGAACCAGGACGAAAGTAACACTTCGTTTTTTTCCTAATTACTCAGAGATCGATAAAGCTAGATTCACCATATTTTATGACACACAACTTACATGTATATACTGTATGTCCTCTAACATTAGCAACTGTAATTTCATTACTAGGGTAAATTAGTTGAAATTAAATAGACAAAGAACTGAACTAACACAACATTACTTGTGTACCTACCAGCAGTAACACTGCCTTGGGACAGAAGTAACAGCTGGCAAGAAGGGCACAATATCAGTCTTATCTCCATGTTTCTGGTTTGTAATGCTCATTACTTTCAACAAATGTACTATCAGCCATAATTTCATGTTTGTGTCGATTTGAATAATTAATGCTGTAGGTTCGTAATTTATGAAAATAACCCATGCGTCAACATCGCAATGTTCCACAACCACAATATTTTGGATTTACAATATTAATCTGACTAAATGGATCACATAATAGCTATATTAACCATCATTTGCTCATCTCACTTTAATGGGAATGTAGTAGATGTTATTAACCATTTTTAATGACTGTTCATGCTTAGCTCTACCAATCAGGTGTGCTCCAGCTGTTCTTGTCATGCGCGCTCCTCATGTCTTGATAGAATAAACGTCATTATTCTCTTCACAAATGACAAACTCATCATGCTTATCACGTTTCCATGGCTTGACATAAGGTAATTGACCACCAGAATCATGAAGATAAATATGTTTAACCACTAACCTGTCAATAAAAGCTTAGCATGTGAGAAGCTGATCCATCAAATCAATTGATTAAGGCATGATTCTAATGATGTCATATCTACTTTTCAAACATTCAGCTACTTGTTGATATTTTTCTAACATTATAAAAGCAATGTGAACTATATGTTTTAGCCTGTGCTTAAACATATTTTTATATTTTTATTCCAGGTCATGAGTTTACATTGTTTTACTTTCGTCCCACCCATCTCTCATGTAACTTCTCCCAGCTAAAACCCAAGACAAGCTAGTTAGCATGACACTTGAAACTTATTATTTAGTCACTAGATGAAAATGACAATGTATGTTTCGAACATTAAACAACTGAATACAACTCTACAACCGAAAAACACTTCCGGGTCATATTTTTCTTACTCAAATCGCTCAAAACCATGTTTTGTTGATAACTGGGCAAAACATGGTCAGACTGCAGTTTTTTTGCAGGGAGGTCGTCCTCCATGTTAGGAACGTGCTGACTTCACTACGTCATTCTAGCTTCTGTGTTATCTGAGAAAATGGGGGTGTTACTTTTGCTCGTGTTACTTTCGTCCCAGCTCTCCCCTAATGATATAGTTTTTTTAGGTTTTATTTATTCGCACCAAAGAAAAGAAGTGAAAGAAAAAACATGTAAAAGTGGGAAGATGAGGTTAGAAGCCCAAAAGAGCTTATATGAAAACCACAAGTACATAAAAAAAGATGGTTCATTCAGTTAAACAAAGCAAATTATTTATAATTGAACATGATTTACTCAGTAAACAATAAAAAAAAACATGTTTTGATTATGAGTGTGTCCATGTGTGTGTGAGAGTTAGGCTACATGGAGGGGATTATTGGGTAGTCTGGCTCATCAGGCTGACCCCCAGTCTTCACTTGAAGTTATTGAGGGATGAGGTTTTGGCAATGTGAAGATAAAAATTCTAGAGTATGGTACCTCTGTATCTGATAGAAAATGTGTTGGTGCGAAGATTTAGAAGGTGAAGGTTATTACAGTGTCTTGTGTTATATAGATGGATTTCAGAATGAACCTGGAAGGATCCATTGAAGGGTTTAGGTAAACTGTCTGGGAGGTATGAGTATTTGTAGATGAAAGTGCATAATTGGCTTACATTAGTGTCGTAAATAGACACGATATTGAGTTTCTTAAACAAAGGTGCAGATGGAGCCAGGTAATTAGAGGAGGTAGCTAGACTTTGTATTTGTATTTTTTATGATGAGTAATTTGAGTAGGTAGGAGGCAAATGTACTGGCCCAGACAATATTACAACACGTGAGATATGGGTATAGAGTCAGGAAGCAAGCCTGATGAACCAAACCACTAATCTTTCTGTTGATACCAACATATTTCATCTCTTTGCTAGAGACTAATTCAATATGATCTTTCCAGTATAACTTTTCATCAATTAGAACTCTGAAGAATCTGTAGATGTGACTCGTTCCATTTCTGCAAGGTCCTTGATATTGATTAGGAATAACAAAGGTCCAATGTAAGTGTGATGAACGTGACATCCCGGCAACTTTGAGAAAAATAGCAGACACCTAATTTGCATAGGGAGTGATACGTCACATTTTCTGGCCTATCAAGACAGGATCAAACTCCCTTGGCTGTGAACCTCGCAGCTCTGCTTATAAAGGGGGGGACTAGCGAATGCAGCAAACCCAGTCTCATCTCGTTGAAATATTCTCCAATTGATTCAGAGCTGTCAACAAGAAACAATAGAAAATAATTTTGTAGAACTGAAACGAGCCATTTCTCTTGGTCACAGAGGGACGAAATGACCTCGTGCTTAAAGCTGAAGTTATAACGAGTCAGCAGGCATGCGTCGCTCAGAAGATGCTGGCTAAAAAATACTCTGTCATCAATTATATGAAATTATGCCAATTTTGTACTGTCACTAAGAAATATCATATTTATTTTACAGTTATAAGAACGGTGAAATAGTCATTTATAATTTGATTATTACTACATTTAGAAAGCTTTTAAATCATTTCAAGTCCTATTCCCCCAGTTTTGTTGAATAGGGGAAAACATCTATATATGACTGTTCATATTTTCATGTTTTTAAAATATTTGTATTTGAGCTTGTGTCCTCAAAAGTGACTACACCTCAGCAATTTATTAAAAAATAAATACATTAAAGGTGAGATTTTAATCTTTCTGGCAGTATAAGCATTACTAGGTTTTGTTTATGGCCCTCTCATGATAAAACATTGATTTTCGGCATGTCTATTTAGCCAGAAATCTACATTTTGACTTTTAACATTTAACACCTCAAAAAGCAACTGTTTTGATGATGCAGAGGTTGTTGATTCTGTTCTTCACCAGTCCTCACTGTCCGTCCTAGCTATGGAAACACAATTTCCCTAGTATAACATAGGGGTGTATACACTAGTGTAACACTGGTGTTACAGTTGAAAAGCAGCACAATGCATGACTCCATGTCCTGTGCCCTTAGTTCAACAGGTTTTAGAGTGTATATTAGCTATGCATCACCTAACATTGACACTGAGGGTAAATCCAGAGTTTACAAGGTTGGTGAGAGTCTCATAGTTTGAGTCTCTTAGATAGCTTTTAATAGTTTGTTGTTCAAACCATTCTGCCTTTACAGACGTTTTTGTAAAAAAGACCCCGCTCTAGCTCAGCCCCCGTTAATCACACAGACTGATACCAACTGATAGAATAGACGGATCCAATGGAACAACCCAGAAGTCTGAAGACCAAACAGACAATGTTTAAAAGGGGTTAGAAGTCCTAAATCATGCCAGTGCGATGGTGGGACTCATTGGGTTTAGAACACCTAGTCATCTGTATGCAGAGGATTCCATCTCTCTATCCCTCTATCCCTCCCTCTATCCCCCCCCCTACAAAGGAAAGGACAGGCGAGGGGGAATATTTGAGGAGAACAGAGGGGGGCTAATGAGTGGGGGGATTAACAGGTGGGGGGGTGTAGAGAAGGTAAAAGGGTTGGACGGGCAGCCGTGATTGTCAGTAGATTCCTGGCAGAGAGGGTTCAGGGAGGCGGGGAGGGGTTTAGGGGGGTTCCATTTCAAAAAGGACGCTTGAGAGTAGAGAGGGGCGGGAGTGAGGGGATGCTGGGGTAGGGACTTAGCCTGGGATGAGGACCCCTCGTCAGAGTCTGGTAGAACCGCAGAGGGCAGTCATACTAATATAGCATGTGGAGGAACCAGGGCAAGGTGGATGACATGTGGAGAGGTGGTCGGAAGATAGACCTTCACCTCATGAGGGTGTTCCTTTACAATGTGGGTTTGGACCTGTGAGGAAACCGAAGGGTAACCAATTCTGGGTTGAGTTAAAGGGGGGACTGATGCACAGTCTAAAAACTGTCTGAAAGATACAGTAGCTAGGCTACGGAATATGCTAGCTAATTGAAAACCAGTTCATAGATGCTTCCTTCAGAATTATTGGAAAGTGAACGACTATTATCCCTATCTCCAGTTTCATCCCCTGCAAAAATGAACCGCTTCCCTAATTTGATCTCTTAATCCAGATGTATTTTTCCCATAAAATGGAAATCTGATAACTGTTCCAAACTGTTCCCAATTTAACTTGCTGATTGATACCCTAAAAAAATTACTTTGTGACCATTATTAGAAACGATTGTAGTGGGTATACAGTAATGTCGAGTGGAGTGTCAGGGCATATGGAGAGCTGGGAGAGATGTCTCGAACACAAACCAAGCAATAGGGCTCTGAAATGAGAGGGGCCACTAATGAGGGAGATGCTGGTGTTTGCTGCTCTTGGCAACGACAGCTGATGTTTGCCTTTGTGTCGGGGCAGGAGCCAAGCCGAATGGAATCCTTGGAAACACCAAACAATCCAATATTACATTTCCTCTCTCAAATGCCACAGGGAGTGGAGGGGAGCATGTGTGGGAGATAGAGGCGGAGCGAGATAGAGAGAACTAGAGAAAGAGAGAGAAAGGTAGTGGGAGAGGAAAAGAGTAGTAGATAAAGAAAGAAAGCGAGGGTAAGCGATGTAAAGACAGTAGTCAGGAGATAAAAAAGAGAGGACAGCACCCAACACCAGAGAGAACAGAGAGGATGAGGACTCAGTATTACCAATGTTGTTTTAAAATGTAAAAAATAAAAACTCCCACAGAGCTCCTTGCTCTGCTATCATGAGCCAACGATCAAAACTGAATTGGCGAGCTGCTGCAGGTGCATCAACAAGTCTCTCCATCTGCCTCAGCCTCCGCCGAGGATAATACGTATGTGAGCCAATCCATAGGAGAGTCCCAAATTAAATGTTGCCAACATCCCCTTCCACTACCTTCAAGTCTGCAAAGTCAAAACTCCCTCCTTTCTCTGCAACGCATAACTATTTACTTTGCCGAAATGCTCATCAAGGCTAGTATGTCTGCATCGAAGCCAGAGCTGTGTGATCCCGGTTACATGTGTAGCCTAGCCTCCGTGGCTGGCGGTGCAGGTGGGAATGGTATAAGCACACAGACAGAAATTACAGTCTAAATACCCTGTGTGATGGAGACTCGGGGTTGTCTGTTTCAAACATATATGGGCTTAGTCCAGGGTATAACCTAGAAATCTTATCTCTCCTCGGGGCTTTTAGAAGCATTTGGAAGGTGATGAAATAGGGCCTTTCCCAGGCCGTCACCAGGGTCCTATTTATTGTGCACAACGTAGCAAAAACGTTTTACAACGGAAAGCGAAAAACAAGCGTTTCTTATTGGCCAAGTTCAGGTAGTTTCTCCCCGTTTCGGTCCATTTTCTTCAGTTTGGTGCCTAATGAACTCTATCCACTGCTGCCCATAGCTCCATAATTTTCCTTCTTTCCCTGTAGCCCAGGCCCAGGCCCAGCCAAAAGGACATGTGGAGTGCATTAGAGCTCTGAGGACATTGGATCTCCCCCGAGTGGCAAGGCTGGATGGGTGGCCCACTGCAGCCCCCTTTCAGCAACAGGCCCGGCCCTTTGTGATTGATAGGGGGCCCGCCAGGAGGAGTCCTTGCCTACTTAACACTTACACACACCGTGCATGCCACAAACTGCACACACTAAACACTCAAGTACAATACACTGCATACACCACATTATACATTGAGGGTACATACATGTTATGTAAATGTACTATTATATTTATCACACAATTAAGTGAACACTGCAAATGGCAGAAAGTGTGCAGTTAACACCCATGGGCACATTGCACACAGTTAACACTTTTACAGTGTTGCACGTATCACTCATTGCTCCATTCCTGCTCTCTCACCTCTCATGCACACAATACAACACAAAAAACTTGAAATAAAGTATTATTATTAAGAGATTAGACATTCTTCACAATGTTGCAAAACCATATTTTAGAGTCTTAATCTGAGTTCAACTGCACCTACTCTTGACTAGAACTTCGGGGTCATTATTCGTCACATACAATATATACAGTACCAGTCAAAAGTTTGGACAAACCTACTCATTCCAGGGATTTCTTTATTTTGACTATTTTCTACATTGTAAAATAATAGTGAAGACTATAAAACGATAAAATAACACATACGGAATCATGTAGTAACCAAAAAAGTGTTAAACAAAGAGTATGCAAAGCTGTTATCAAGGCAAAGGATGGCTACTTCTTAGAATCTCAAATATTAAATATATTTTGATTTGTTTAACACTTTTTGGTTTACTACATATGGGTTGTTTCATAGTTTTGATGTCTTCACTATTATTCTACGATGTAGAAAATAGTCAAATGAAAGAAAAAATGTTGAATGATTGGTGTGTCTAAACTTTTGACTGGTTCTGTATAAATAATCCATCTCTACATATGGAAGCAATGTGAAATTATTTTGAGAAACAACATACAATTGATTCACTTCGAGATCATCAAAGCAGTGCCTACATCACTGACACTATCATAAAGCATCATCAATGATTCTTAAGCTATTGTAAAATGTCTTCCCTATAAGTTTTCAGTATTCTTGACAGTGAGAACTTTTTTCAAATAGGAATAAATTGCCCTCGCCTGATTTGCCATTTAAAATAAATTGCAGCGTCGGCCCAAATTTGCAATTCACAGGAACTTCTCTGCGGTGTGCCACGCACGACACAGACAAGGTTAATCCATATTTTACATTTAAATATAAGATGGAAGCGAAAGAGAGATAGAAGAGAGGAGGGGAGGTAGGTGGCTCCATCAGCCTCCATGCGAGAAGATGAGGGGAGAAAGGTAGACTGAGACAGACCAAGGCATACCGAGAAGAAAGGAAAGAAACAGCCGACATTTAGAGTAAATGGCATCCAAAACCCACTCCAATTATCTTTGCCAGCCATGCCAGCGAGACTGACTTAATTAAATGACTTGAGAGGGACGGGAACGGAAGGAGCCGCTAGTGATTAAGGGGGCAAGGCAGGTACGTATCAGCTGCGAGCACAAAGCTTGGTTGGCAGTCGACTGCCGACCACACTCCCTTTTCAATTCTGACATCATAAGAAAATAAAGAAATCATAAGAAAAAAGAGAGGCCCTTGTCGTTTGGAGCCATGTAATTGCACTATTCAAATCAAATGTTTCTATCATCGTTCACATATTCTAAAGAAGAAATGTATTTATATATTTTTTTTAAACTGATTTTATTCCCCCTCCAAATCCCCCATAATCCTCGTGCCTTTCTGAGGCTGCCTCTGACGGTGACCTTTTCACAGGGAGCCTGTTACCATAGAAACCTGACAGTGCAACCCCGCCGTTCTTTCTGTGTTTCTGTCACTGTTTGGGCAAAAAGTGTTGACCTTGAGGTAAAAAACAAGCATTATTTTCCCCTCCCTCTAAGTCAAGTGTTGTTTGTGTGTCTTACATGTCAAGCTACAGGTGAAGCTTGGTGGACTCTACATGTAGAACAGAACAATAATGTCCTGAAAATGTTTCATGTACCATAAAAATAGATGGTTTGATTCTCAATTTCCCTTTGTCTTAAACTGATTTACATGTATTATCATCAGAAGGTCCACAAAGCATGCCAAGCATTTCTCCTTTCACTTAAAGCGAAACCTTGATCAGCAGATACGGTGGTTCAAGTGGCACTGCATCTTCGCTAACACCTGTTACTCTTTCCGTTACTGTTTCTATTGTCTCCTGTGCTGATTTGAATCTTGGAGATGTTGTTTGTACATAAGGATGGTGGGTGGAAGCTTTATTCTTATGTTTTTGTGTGAACACAGAAATATATAACAATTAACAAGTCGATAGCCATTGCCTACCACAGTGTACATAGCTTTGATGTGGTCTGCAGTTTGAGAATAACAGTGTAGGCATAACCTCCTTACTGAAGTTAGAGCAACAAACTTATCTGAACCAGCAGAAATCAAATGAAATAACCTTACTTTGCATGAAAAGACAGAGTTTATTGAATTACAACATATCATAAAGTAGCATTTATTTTCATAGAATATAGCTTGCTCGGTGCTTGTGTAATATAACAAAAATCCTCAACATTTTGGCAAAGGGATAGGGATTTTTTGTTCTAATCATCACTGGTTGGACTGTTGAATGCAAGACGGCACCCAGGGACATTTTTTAAGTCTTACATATAGTGTTTCAGTCATTCGAACGCTGCCTCTGAGTTCTGGAGGCGGAAGATCAGGCTCCCACCATAGCCTCACTCCCTGTGGGGAATAACTGAGCTAGGTGAAGGGTTGAAGAGAGATTGAAAGAGAGAAGGAAGGGGAGAAGGAGGAGGGGGTTGGGTTAACATGACAACTGCTGTTTTGTCAGGGCTAAAACCAAGCTTCTCTCTCACTCCCTCCCTCCCTCCACCCGCCTCTCCGGATCCTCTTTCTCTCCCTCTCTCCCTCCTCTCCCCATCCCTCACTCCCTTCTATCCACTTCTCTCTCTCTCTCCCTGTCTCCCCGCTCGGGAGCGCTCGCATTCCCCTGTTTTGTGCTCAGAGGCGAGCCATAGCGCTTCTCTCATCTCAGTGGCAGGATTTTTCTCAGGGCTCTAGATCCTCCGCCAGTTGCCGTGGAGACCGCCATACCACAGCTCTGACCCTGGAGGTTTGGGCCTGTTTTACTCCCAGCAGGAGCTACTGGCAGCTGGAGAACAGCTGTTACTACCAGGACCAGGGCTAAATCGGCTGCAGGACCCAGCACAGGCCTACAACCACCCAGAACAAACACTGGGTACACACACTGAGTACACTGTCTTGTGTGGATGAAGACAAGGAATATGTGGAAGAAAAGCAAGAGAGTAAAGTTGGACTGGAAGTTTTTCAGGAGGCCAGGAAACTTTGAATCGTTCAATTGTCTTTTGAGAGACTTTGCTTAGGACAAGTCAGTCAGTTAGAAACATGTCGTTTATGATCCCAAACAGTTGTGTATTTTGTGCAAATCACGATTTCTCATTTCCTGTGAATGAGTAGCCGAGATATTTGAATGGCGACAGAATGGAGCAAAGTCAGATTAGTAGCTGATGTTCACTTTACAGTATCCATTACACACTGGGTCTAAATGCTCCTGCAGGTGAACACTTAGCTTTATTCACCGTGTAATAGATTTTGGCAGGACCCTCTTACAGAGGAGCCAAAAGGCCCATTGAGCTGAATCCCACAGCAGGCCAACCGTAGCAGAATTAAGATGGCGCAGAGGATTAAAGTATGGGCAACTGATCCGCAACCGCAAGCTTCACAATGTAGCAATTCCTATAGGGGTTCTCCAAAATGGTGGACAAACTTTACATGCATACCAAGGGCAGACTGATGACAGACGAGGGAATATTCAAATCCATTTCATTGGCATCTGTACCAAATACATACATACTGTATACATTCTGTACATGTCTGGGTTGGAAAACATCTTAACACGAGATGCATCACATTGCTGCCCATCGGCAGTGATTGGCTATCTCACTCATCTCCATTCCATAGATATCATCTGCACATTGAAGAAGTTATCATATCTTTTTCCCCTATAAAATACATAAACCCAACACTTGCAAACGTATTTTAACAATATGTACAAAACCAAACGTTGCTGCTGTTAAATTCTTGTAGCACTTTGTGTGCCCTCTTTTTGAGTTGAGCACTTTCCTTGTTTCAGAGTGCATCAAGCACGGCCATATCCCCCACTGCACAGATATACGAATGCTAACTGAATCTCAGCGCAGCACGTTTGATGCCTCAACTGGGTTAAAACCAGGGCATTGTCTGTCTGGAAGTTTCACCAGTACTATTTTTTTAAATGAGTTAATATACTGAATTAGTTAGTATCTGTATTTGTTGTACATATAGCTGATAAAAAAATTAACTGTGATATTACCAACTTGACTCGGTATTGATCTGCTTAAAATCGAGAGAGAAGATTGCAAGTGAAATAATGTTTTTTTCTGTGTTAAGTGCTACATAATTACAGGCTAGAATTATTTTTAACAAAGACAAATAAACATTCTGAAAAAAACGTTTTACTATAATTGAAATACAATGACACAAGTGGTAGCCTACAGACTTTCTATAAAACCTTCCACCCTCCAGGCCTTTCAATAACGCTATAATGTTTTACAGGGATGGGGTGGGGGGTTGATGGTGTGGTGAGGTGAGGTGAGGTTATAGTTGTAGTGTTTTGCTGCCTACGCAGGGAGCTCCGTCGCAGAGTCTTTCGGCTCTTCCTCTCCATCTGTTTTGTTTTCCTTCCATCGTCCCTTTATGATGAGCTGGGTCTTCAGTCCCCCCAATAAAATCCCATTAGCTCTTAATGAAGTCGGTTTCGCAGCCTCTCAGCCTCACCTCATTTAGCACGATTGTCTGGCGGCCATTAGCATGGAGGCAATTACAGCCGCGCGGTGAGAGTAATTGGAAATGCCGACAGGGACCCCAAGAAAAGGGGAATAATAAAAAAAAATCCAACTAATAAGCTTCCATTCAGATGGAGGTTTGGATGGAGGAGGGGGCTGTGGCTAAGTTAAATCAACATAATTAGAATTAGGGTTGCTGGGTAGGTGGGGTAACAAGAGCAGGGTTGGGTATCTAGCAGGGTGAGGGTTGAGATGGCAAGAAAGATGGGATGGGAGCTAGCGGGGTAGCTAGTGTGCTAACAGTTATGATAAAAGGCATACAGGTTAACTTGAGATTGCTCAACAAAAAGTTGCAGGACTATATTTACAGGCGTACTCCAATTTGTTACCTTTTTCCGTTTTTCGTTCCATTATCGAAATGACAGCTAAATCGTTTAATACATTTGGAAAATGCGCCTACGCGGCACCTAGGCCTACGCGGCACCCTAGGCTCACAGTTTTACAGATTATCCACTAATATGGCTTGGTATGTATGGAGGCAGTGCAGGCTAAATTACTTTCTCGAGGGTTTACATTGGATTTCCTTGTGGGATTGGAAATGGCAACGTACACTATGTAATTGTCTGTAAAGACAGTGGGAGGTGTCAGGTGCTTCAATCTAAAATAAGCTTAGTTGACTCACCTGAGAGTGAGCATTTTAGATGTTATCTATTTAATGGCTTCCCTCTCCAAATTCAAATCAAATTGTATTTGTCACATGCGTCGATTACAACCTTACAGTGAAATGCTTACTTACAAACCCTTAACCAACAATGCAGTTGTAAGAAAAATAAGTGTTAAGTAAAAAATAGCTAAGTGAAAAATAAATAAATAAATAACAAATCAATAAAGAGCAGCAGTAAAATAACATTAGTGAGGCTATATACAGGCGTACCGGTACTATGCTATGCTAACCTTGCTATGCATGTGCTAGATACTTCATATGCTAGATACAATTTTGTGAGCAGGAAACTGTACACAAGGTACTCATCGGAGTCCTAATGGCATTCCTTAAACACTTGTATTGACATATCAAAACATTAAACACACAGCTTTGATTCCAACAATGCAACATTAGCTGTAACTAACCTCTGGCTTTGAGATGCTAGTCATTAGCCACATGCTAACACTAATGCTAACAATACAATTCCCTACCACCATTTATTTTGTCTTCCTTGATAAAGAACTTCACAGTGGAGAAATTAAATTAAATGAGATTAAATGAAAGGTCCAGAACATTGGATCCAGTACTTTTGGCACATGGCAAGCCCCGCTTGGTGCCAGATACCTGGGCATCTCCCCTGGCTCCCTCCCTCCATCCCCTCCCTCCCTAAGCTGAGCGACAGGTGGAAGAAACCTGATCACCAAGCACAGGCCTTTACCAGGGGACACCTCTGCCAGGACCGGGCAGCCTGCCCACACCACCGACAATGGTGACAGAGGTGGCAGAGGTCTGGATAGAACCGAACCAAAGAGGGACTTAGGGTGATGCAGGCATGGAGGGGAAGAGGAGACTAGAGGTAGGAGGTGGAAGGGGGTTACAATGGAGCCTTTGGCTAGAGAGACTGCGAGGCCTGGCACTGGGTGTGCAGGGCCTAAGCGGGAAACAGGAGGTCTGCTCCCACAATAGTCGGGGAGAGCCTCCTGAGGGGGAATCCACAATAGCAGGACAAATGGCTGCTGTCAACAACGCTCTCAAGGCCCCTTCCAGGCATCGCCTATGTTTAGACTTGGGCCCACCCGGTGACACTTCCCCTAGAACACCACAACACAGTGCTATACAATGCAGGGAGACTTCTTGAGATATACACTGGGACTGATAGGGACATTTTGGTTACTGAAACCCCTTTTTAGTGCATGTAGTTTTACAGGCTGTTTCCTTGTTAGGAATGACAACAAAGGGAACTACAGGAGAGAAAGACAATATTTGTATTCTTATGCATCTATCCATCTTAGAATTGGTCATACTATATGTGCATATGAAAGCATATATCAATGTCAAAAGGTTTTCTATTAATCCATACAGACCGGTGTGGATTGGGTGAACGGCTGTGCTTATCAGGATAGTAAAAGCTGCATGATCGCTGCTCATTTATCGATAAAATAACACGTTGATGTGAAGGAATGGAAAGAGCTAGAAAGCCATTGACAGGGTTCATAAGAGACTATCATCAAATATGTTTTATAACTAACCCAAGATAAACCACAGCCTGTCATTTACAATGGGAGCAAATTAATCATAGTGGGCAGAACAAGCAAGGAGGTGGGCAGAGCCAAGCATGAGCTAGCGAGATCCTATTGGTGTGTTCTAGCATGTATTTGCATATTTCTGTTAGGGAAAGCCTACTTTGTGAAGTGCACGTGTGCAATAACTCATTTCACCCCTTGCACTCCTTCTAAACAATGTATTTTTTTACTTTTGGCAAAGAGTAAAGTCTACAAAATGTAGTCCACTCTGTTCGTAACAGATTCTATACGTACAAAAATCTAAACGCAACATGAGAACTGTTGGTCCCATGTTTCATGAACTGAAATGATCCATACGCACAAAAACCTTATTTCTCTAAAATGTTGTGCACAGTTTTGAGGGAGCGTGCAATTAGCATGCTGACTGCAGGAATGTCTACCAGAGCTGTTGCCAGATAATTGAATGTTCATTTTTTTCTACCATAAGCAGCTTCCAACGTTGTTTTAGAGAATTTCGCAGTACATCCAACTGGCCTCCCAACCACAGACCATATGTCTGGCGTCGTGTGGGTGAGCGGCTTGCTGATGTCACCGTTGTGAACAGAGTGCCCAATGGTGGCGGTGGGGTTATGGTAGGGGCAGGCATAAGCTAATGACAATGAACACAATTGCATTTTATTTAAGGCAAATTGAATGCACAAATAAACCATGATGAGATCTTGAGGCCCAATGTGAGGCCCATTTTTTGTAAGGTATCTGTGACCAACAGATGCATATCTGTATTCCCATTCATGTGAAATCCATAGATTAAGGCCTAATAAATATATTTCAATTGACTGATTTCTTCATATGAAGTGTTACTTTAGTTTATTTAGTAAATATTTTCTTAACTCTTTCTTGAACTGCATTGTAAGGGCTTGTAAGTAAGCATTTCACAGGAAGGTCTACCTAAACCTGTTGTATTCGGCACATGTGACAAATAAAATTTGATTTGATTTGATGTTGCGTTTATATTTTTGTTCAGTATAGTTTTGGGAACAGAGAAAATGTGCAGAATGTCGCCCAAAATCCATCTCGCTCCATCTCCTCCCACTACCGGCCACTGGGCTTCTTCTCATTGCCATTTGGTGGTGAGTGGAAATGCCAACCGGATGCTTCAGATGTATACAACCGGTGAAACATCTGGCTTATTGTTCTATCTGTGCTATCATCTCATGGCTGCCATTCCACTGAGGAGAGACAGTGGTACCTGGTGCGGATGGCTGCCTCTTCCCTCACACTGAATCCTGGGTAAAAGCCTATAAGGACTATCAGAAATGCAGTCAAGCAGCTTGGCGCAAAATAGGAGGAGCGGAAAGAGCAACACAGGCCTCATCCCGTCAACACCCCCCTCCTCTCCTCTCCCCCTGCCTTCGGAATGAAAATGTTTGTTTGTCTAAAAAGATCTATACAAACAATCGCTCTGTACGATAGGCGAGATGGTGACTCCAGCCATGAGGAGATTTAATTAGCGAAATCTTGTTAGGTCTAACAAAATCAAGCGTAAGACAATCCTCGACAGGGCTTCGAAGGATCCAGGCAGGAGAGGAGAGGCTGGAGAGAGGAAGCAGGGGCTGGGAGCGATTAGGGCTAGGATGATATGGAAACGGGTAGCACCAATGCACCACTGCTGTGGCGGGAAATGGCTCGGAATACCCAGCTGCTTTCACACTCAATTAAAGAGACTTCCCTCTCTTTCTGCCCTCCACCCTCCCTTCTCATCCTATTCCCCCCTTGATAAAAAATGAGTTCACCTCACTGCTGCCTGTCATTATAGTGTCACGGTAAAGCCCTCGTCTCGAACTCCCCCCACAGCTTCTCTTAGAACTCGTCAACTCCAGTCAATTCCATCCTGGCCCGCTCAGCCATTAAAGACATAAATAGTGTTTTTAGAGTGTATCTGACTGCTATTAAAAACAAGATGGGAAAAGGCTGCATCCAAACTTAGGGAAATGAACTCCCTGTGAAAAGTAAAGACAACTTTAAAAAGTCCAATTTGGAAATACAATTTAGCCGGCGTAATTAGGAAGAGGCCTTAAATGATTGATGTTGTGCTACCTCAACCGAACCACGAAGGAGTTGAGTAAATCAAAGAGATTGAACTACTCTTGCATGGCAGTTTGTTTAAGGTAGGAGTTACAATTAATTGTGTGCTCTTAGTCTTAAGAGGCAATTCGACAGAATTAGATATAACAGATGTTAGTCATGCATATACAACACTTAAACACCTAAACACCTAAACACTACACTTAGGCCCTGCTAAATAAACCTCTTCTCTAATGGTGCTGTAAACAAACATACAGTATGTAAACATCAGCTTTAATTAAGAAGACTTCAAGAGTTAAGGGTCACACACATTGCACCTAATGTGGATCTCCCATTTTCTACCGACATTTTCATGAGACTCTATACTGAACAAAAATTAACGCATCATGCAACAAAACAATGTCAAAGCTGTTACTGAGTAACAGTTCATATAAGGAAATCAAAATGTTTTAATGAATTCATTAGGCCCTGATCCATGGATTTCACATGACTGGGAATACAGATATGCATCTGTTGGTCATGGATACCTTAAAAACAATAGGGCCGTGGATCAGAAAACCAGTCAGTATCTGGTGTGACCACCATTTGCCTCATGCAGCGCGACTCATCTCCTTCGCATAGTTGATCAGGCTGTTGATTGTGGCCTGTGGAATGTTGTCCCACTCCTTTTCAGAGGCTGTGCAAAGTTGCCGGATATTGGCGGGAGCTGGAACACGGTGTCATACACGTCGATCCAGAGCATCGCAAATAGGCTCAAAGAGTGACATGTCTGGTGAGTATGCAGGCCGTGGAAGAACTGGGACGTTTTTAGCTTCCAGAAATTTTGTACAGATCCTTGCGACACGGGGCTGTGCATTATCATGCTGAAACATGAGGTGATGGAGGCGGATGAATGGCACGACAATGGGCCTCAGGACCTCGTTACGGTATCTCTGTGCATTCAAATTGCCATTGATAAAACGCAATCGTCCGAGGCTCATGCATGCCCATACCATAACCCCACCACCACCATGGTGCACTCTGTTCACAATGTTGACATCAGCAAACCGCTCGCCCACACAAACCGCTCGCCTCTAAAACAACATTGGAGGCGGCTTATGGTAGAGAAATGAACATTCAATTATCTGGCAACAGGTTTTGTGGATATTCCTGCAGTCCGCATGCCAATTGCACGCTCCCTCAAATCTTGAGACATCTGTAGCACTGTGTTATGTGACAAAAGTTCACATTTTAGAGTGGCCATTTATTGTCCCCAGCACAAGGTGCTGTAATGATCATGCTGTTTAATCAACTTCTTGATATGCCACACCTGTCAGGTGGATGGATTATCTACGCAAATGAGAAATGCTCACTAACCAGGATGTAAACACAATTGTGTTAAACATTTTCGATAAATAAGCTTTTGTGCATATGGAACATTTCTGGGATCTTTTATTCCAGCTCATGAAACATGGGACCAACACTTTACATGTTGTTTTTACATTGGTTTGTAATCGGTTCGCAAATTACATCTGGCACTCTGTTCAGAGGTCCTAAGTGCTCTTGGCAGGCAAACACTATTGGTGTGTTACTTCCCTATTTCAGGACTGTGAAAAGGTGATGGAAAAACTTACAGTTAGTTTGCCCTCTGCAACAAAGCAGTAGTCAATGTTGTCGTTGTCTGCTCTTCCACGCCTTAGTGTCCGGTCCTCCACACAAAGTCTACAAAACAGGAAATAGTGTTGTGTGGGTACACATGTATAAAGCCACTTCTTAACATACAGTATATCCCACATACTGTACACATGAGTAAGCAAAGTATTTTATTGTAATTTTGCAATGATAGTGGTCCACGGATATTTCTTATCTTTACAGTATTGTCATGAAAATACCCTCATATTATGTGTGTAAATATGTTGAATGTAGAATTTCTTGGCTGTAAGGACCCTTTGTCTCTGTGAGAAACTCCTTTGTGCCTAGTACTTCCATAGGCTCTTGGACTCCCCAAGTTTCAAGGAGTTATGGTGCAGTGCAGTCAGTTAATGTGCACAGATTTAAGTTCAATCATCCATTTAGGGTTGGGCACATGATCTTTTGCTTGACCGGCTAGTCGTGTCTCCTGTCAGTGGGAGTGTGGTGGTCCTCCCAGTAGGCTAGCGACTCCAGCAGCTACCTGCTAACACCGGAGCTCTGAACGGCCTACGTTTACCAAGACCTGTATTTACTTTTATTTCACCTTTATTTAACCAGGTAGGCCAGTTGAGAACAAGCTCTCATTTACAACTGCGACCTGGCCAAGATAAAGCAAAGCAGTGCGACAAAAAACAACATGGGATAAACAAAGTACAGTCAGTAACAACAGCAAAATCTATATACAGTGTGTGCAAATGGAGTAAGGAGGTAAAGCAATAAATAGGCCACAGCACCGAAGTAATTACAATTTAGCAAATTAACACTGGAGTGATAGATGTGCAGATGATGATGTGCAAGTAGAAATACTGGTGTGCAAAAGAGCAAAAAAAAGTAAATAAAAACAATATGGGGATGTTGGATTGGCTATTTACAGATGGGCTGTGTACAGCTTCAGAAATTGGTGAGCTGCTCAGCTAGCTGATGCTTAAAGTTAGTGAAGGAGATAAAAGTCTCCAACTGGAAGGAAAGGCGGCCAAAGCAGTTGTTGGCTTTGGGGATGATGAGTGAGATATACCTGTTGGAGCGCGTGCTACGGGTGGGTGTTGCTATGGTGACCAGTGAGCTGAGAAAAGGCGGAGCTTTACCTAGCAAATACTTTTAGATGACCTTTAGCCAGTGGGTCTGGCGACAAATATGTAGCAAGGGCCAGCCGACGAGAGCATACAGGTTGCAGTGGTGGGTGGTATATGGGGCTTTGGTGACAAAACGGATGGCACTGTGATAGACTGCATCCAGTTTGCTGAGTAGAGTGTTGGAGGCTATTTTGTAAATGACATCGCCGAAGTCGAGGACCGGTAGGATAGACAGTTTTACGAGGGTATGTTTGTCACGACTTCTACCGAAGGTAGCTCCTCTCCCTGTTCAGGCGGCGCTCGGCGTCGCCAGTCTACTAGCCATCACCGATCCCTTTTTCCTTTTCTGTTTGTTTTGTCTTTGGTTATTTTTCACACCTGGTTTCATTTGCGTTAATTTCTGTGTGTATATACTGTATGTACCCTGTTGCCTGCCTCACTCCCGAGAGAGTACAATGGGATGGCGGCGGGTGCCAGGGGTTCTTAATCCAGATGGAATTATACCTGGCAACCGTTCACCCGACTCCGTAAGGGAGGCCCTGGAGTGGGCCAACGCGGTATGGGACGATCCTGACTCGGCGAGGGACCTCTATTCAGAGTTCACCCGCCGCTTTCGGGCCGTGTTCGACCAGGCGTGGGACGGAACAACATGGCCCTGCTCGATCACTATAGGTGCAGTTTGCGCGAGGACGTCCGTAGGGAGCTAGCCTGTAGAGACACCACCCTCCCCTTGGACCAGCTGATAGACATGTCAATTCGTTTGGACAACTTGATGGCGACCCGCGGACGTCCAGAACGTGTCCTGTCAGTTTCATCCCCCAGCTCCTCCACTCCAACGGCCATGGAGCTAGGAGGTGCTGCAGCGAGGGCGACCGGGGGAGAGGGCCTTTCCTGTACCAGCTGTGGTCGTAGAATTGGCCGACTCCAACCACGGTAAAGGAGGTGCAGCGGTTCTTAGGGTTTGCCAATTACTATCGGAGGTTTATCCAGGGTTTTGGGCAGGTGGCTGCTCCCATTACGTCACTGCTGAAGGGGGGGTGCGGTGCGTCTGGCGAGCTTGGCTGAGGCGGACAGGGCTTTTGGTCGCCTGAAGGCTCTTTTCACCTCTGCTCCCGTGTTAGTGCATCCGAATCCCTCTTTGGCATTCATAGTGGAGGTGGACACGTTCGAGGCTGGGATTGGAGCCGTGCTCTCACAGCGCTCGGGTACGCCACCGAAACTATGACGTGGGGGATCGGGAGTTGCTGGCTGTCGTCAGGGCCCTGAAGGTGTGTAGACATTGGCTTGAGGGAGCTCAACACCCTTTTCTTATCTGGACTGACCACCGTAATCTAGAGTACATTCGGGCAGCGAGGAGACTGAACCCTCAGGCAAGGTGGGCTATGTTTTTCACCCGATTTATGGTCACCATCTCCTATAGACCAGGCTCCCAGAACACTAAGGCAGACGCACTGTCCTGACTGTATGATACGGAGGAGCGGGCCATCGATCCTACTCCCATCCTCCCGGCCTCTTGTCTGGTGGCACCGGTGAGGTGGGAGGTGGACGCAGACATCGAGTGAGCATCGCATGTAGAGGCTACTCCACCACAGTGTCCAGCTGGACGGGTGTACGTTTCGCTGGAGGTTCGAGACAGGCTGATTTGGTGGGCTCACACGTCCCCCTCCTCTGGTCATCTGTGGATCGGTAGGACGGTGCGATGTCTTAGTGGGAAGTATTGGTGGTCCATTTTAGCCAAGGGCGTGAGGGTTTGTGTCCTCCTGCTCGGTGTGCGCTCAGTGCAAGGCTCCTAGGCACCTGCCCAGAGACAACCTCTTCCCGTTCCACAGCGGCTGTGGTCACACCTGTCGGTTGACTTCCTAACCGATCTGCCTCCGTCACAGGGCAACACCACGTTCCTGGTCGTTGAGGATCGGTTTTCTAAGTCCTGTCTCATCCCTTTGCCCGGTCTCCCTACGGCCCTACAGACTGCGGAGGCCCTGTTTACTCACGTCTTCCGGCACTACAGGGTGCCTGAGGACATTGTTTCTGATCGGGGTCCCCAGTTCACGTCCAGGGTATGGAAGGCGTTAATGGAACATTTGGGGGTCTAAGTCAGCCTTACCTCGTGCTTTCACCCCGAGAGTAATGGGCAGGTGGAGAGAATGAACCAGGATGTGGGTAGGTTTCTGCGGTCGTATTGCCAGGACCGGCCAAGGGAGTGGGCGAAGTATATCCCCTGGGCAGAGATGGCCCAGAACTCACTCCGCCACTCCTCTACTAACCTATCGCCCTTCCAGTGCGTGTTGGGCTATCAGCCGGTTCTGGTACCATGGCATCAGAGCCAGACCGAGGCTCCTGTGGTGGACGATTGGGTGAGGCACTCAAGGGAGACCTGGGAGGCCGCCCACGGGTACCTTAAATGGGCTGAGGGGCGGCAGAAGGCAAGTGCTGACCACCACCGCAGCGAGGCCCAGGTTTTCGCACTGGGGGACATCCCTGCTCTCCTGCGCCTGACTCCTATACCTACCACCTAGACGCAACATTATCACAATGTTTGGCTGTGAGAGTGAAGGAGGCTTGTTGCGAAATAGCCAATTCTAGATTAGATTTTTGATTGGAGATGCTTAACTTCTTGGCGCAACCATCCCGTTAGCGGGATCATTTTCGTCAACATCCTCTGAATTGCAGTGCGCCAAATTCAAATTAAATTACTAAAAATATTTAATTTTCATGAAATCACAAGTGCAATATAGCAAAACACAGCTTAGCTTGTTGTTAATCCACCTGGCGTGTCAGATTTCAAAAAAGCTTTACAGCTAAAGCAAACCAAGCGTTTGTGTAAGGACATCTCTCTCATTAGACAAAACATTACAAACAGCTAGCAGCAAAGTAGATTGGTCACGGAAGTCAGAAAAGCAATAAAATGAATCGTTTACCTTCAATGATCTTCGGATGTATGCACTCACGAGACTCCCAGTTGCACAATAAATGTTCCTTTTGTTCCATAAAGATTATTTTAATATCCAAAAAAACTCCAGTTGGTTGGAGCGTTTTGTTCAGAAATCCACAGGCTCGAGCAGTCACAACGGGGTAGACACAAATTCCAAATAGTATCCGTAAAGGTTGTAGAAACATGTCAAACGTTTTTATAATCAATCCTCGGGTTGTTTTAACAATAAATAATCAATGATATTTCAACCGGACCGTAACTTTTTCAATGGAAGAGAGAGAGAAAATGTCTGCTCCAAGCTGTTGTGCATGCAAAACTTTGCTGGCACCCAGCCATCCACTGACGCGATGTGATCGTTCTCGCTCATTTTTCAGAATAAAAGGCTGAAACTATTTCTAAAGACTGTTCACACCATGTGGAAGCCATAGAGAAAGGAATCTGGTTGATATCCCTTTAAATGGAGGGAAGGCATGCAATGGAACAGGAAGCTTTCAAAATAAGAGGCACTTCCTAGTTGGAAGTGTTAAACTCACAGACAATATTTAAACAGTTTTGGAAACTTTAGAGTGTTTTCTATCCTAATCTGACAATTATATGCATATTCTAGCTTCTGAGCCTGAGAAATAGGCAGTTTAATTTGGGTCCGTTTTTCATCCAAACATCAAAATACTGCCCCCTACACTCAACAGGTTAATATGAGTCTGGAAGGAGAGTTTACAGTCTAGCAAGACACCTAGGTATTTGTAGTTGTCCACATATTGTAAGTCAGAACCATCCAGAGTAGTGATGCTAGTCGGGCGGGCGGGCGGGTGAGGGCAGCAATCGGTTGAAGAGCATGCATTTAGTTTTACTAGCGTTTCAGGGCAGTTGGAGGCCACGGAAGGAGTGTTGTATGGCATTGAAGCTCGTTTGGAGGTTTGTTAACACAGTGTAAAAGAAGGGCCAGATGTATACAGAATGATATCGTCTGAGTAGAGGTGGATCAAGGAATTACCCGCAGCAAGAGCGACATTTTGTTACCAAAGCCCCATATACCACTCACCACTGCGACCTGTATGCTCTTGTCGGCTGGCCCTCGCTACATATTCGTCGCCAGACCCACTGGCTCCAGCTCATCTATAAGTCTTTGCTAGGTAAAGCTCCGCCTTATCTCAGCTCACTGGTCACGATAACAACACCCACCCGTAGCACGCGCTCCAGCAGGTATATTTCACTCATCATCCTCAAAGCCAACACCTCCTTTGGCTGCCTTTCCTTCCAGTTCTCTACTGCCAATGACTGGAACGAATTGCAAAAATCACTGAAGCTGGAGACTTATATTTTCCTCACTAACTTTAAACATCAGCTATCTGAGCAACTAACCGATCGCTGCAGCTGTACATAGTCCATCTGTAAATAGCCCACCCAATCTACCTACCTCATCCCCATATTGTTTTTATTTACTTTTCTGCTCTTTTGCACACCAGTATCACTACTTGCACATCATCATCTGCTCATTTATCACTCCAGTGTTAATCTGCTAAATTGTTATTGCTTCGCTACCATGGCCTATTTATTGCATACCTCCTCACGCCATTTGCACACACTGTATATAGACTTTCTTTTTTCTATTGTGTTATTGACTGTACACTTGTTTATCCCATGTGTAACTCTGTGTTGTTGTTTGTGTCGCACTACTTTGCTTTATCTTGGCCAGGTCGCAGTTGTAAATGAGAACTTGTTCTCAACTAGCTTACCTGGTAAATAAAGGTGAAATAAAAAACAGAAAAAATAAAAAAAGATCCTGATTGAAAACAGCAGAGGTGTATTTGGAGGGCAAGTTGGTCAGGATAATATCTATGAGGGTGCCCATGTTTATGGATTTAGGGTTGTACCTGGTGGGTTCCTTGATATTTTGTGTGAGATTGAGGGCATCTAGCTTAGAATGTAGGACGGCCGGGGTGTTAAGCATGTCCCAGTTTAGGTCACCTAGCAGAACGAACTCTGAAGATGGCTCAATGGGGACTGTGTGAGGTACTGGCTAGGGAGCTTGAAGAATGGAGATATAACAGACAGGGGGAGGATGGATGTATAGACTGTAGCAGTTATATGGCTTCTTTGTTTACTTTACTTCAAGACCACTAACAAGTGATAGATCTGGATAGAACTGGATAGAACTTTATTCCACCATATACCATTTAGGTTCAATGTAAAAAAAAATCAATACCATTTAGGTTCATGTCAGACCAATGCTCATGAAAGGAGATGAGGAGAGGAGGCTTTTTCAAATAAAATTGTGATGTAGCCTCTAGTCTGGGTCATTCACTTCACCAACACTACTGTCACCCAAGGAAGATGGGGGGGGGGGGGCATTTCTCAGGTTTCCTCTAGCTACAAAGAAAACATTTTAGCCTGGTCTGTAATCCCTCTAGAAGCCTCCTCTAAGCTCAAGGGCCAACAGTGGCCTTCCTCTCTGGCCGCTCAGCCGCCAGGCCTGCCCAGGCCCAAGAGTCCCCCCAGTCTTCCTCCAGGACGACCCCCCTGGGGCCCTGGACCGGCCTTCCTGTTGACGGCAAAGTGAATTAGAGTGGGGCTGAAGCAGCAGAGGCTCCCCCTGGGGGGCTGGAGGGCTAATCACCGTGTTTCTCACAAACCACAGAGGAAGCAGGAAGCATTAGCATTCCTGCAGCAGCAGACCACCACACCGGCCCCACTAAGGCCTGTCAGCCCGGCCGGCTGGCTGGGCCCCTAAACAGACATGGAGAGAAGAGAGTGGGCCTGCCTGACTTGGGAGGGGGGAGGTGGGGTGTTTGATTTTTCTCACATACAATCACTGTCTCGGTCTCAGAGTCTCAAGGAGTTTGGCACGTCGCCTCATGCGAGCAGGCCTAGCACACATGCTCACGCACACATGCACAGTCCCCCAGTCGAGGAATTCTTCATTCAAGCGAACAGTGGGAGGATGGGGTGCTGCTCTCGGGTTACGCTTTGACTTGATTAATGCTGAAGGAATTGGACAAGTTGTGCTTCCTGCAAGTGAGTTTTTATCGCAGCCGTGTACAACATTTGCTCTCGAATAACGAGATGCATTCGAATGCTTCAAACTCATTTGCGGCCCCACGTTACGAGACAATCCAGCTCATTTGCTCCACTTTTTTTTACCATTCATTTTGTGGAGTACGTAGTTTGTTATAGTTTCAGGCAAACATGTTCAGAGAAGATAGCATTATTATGCATTCTGAACGTTCAATAAATATCCTATAACCATACACAGACTCAGTACACAGTGGAATATTCCAGATGGACCTCTTTAAGATCCCCAAACTCTCCTCTTCGGAGGAGGAGGGAGGTCAAGGTGAGCAGGGAGGACCAAAAGACTCATTTCCCACAATCCCTTGCCAGCAATAGCCCCCCAGCTGTTCAAAGCCTGCCATAACAACAGCTGCTCCAAGGTTTAGTGCTTCATGTTACTATGACAACAGTAGACTGATTCATATGCACAGTCTCTCTGTTCTAATAACGAAAGTGGCATTATGCCATAATTTAATTTCCATAAAACAAGAAAAGTTTGCTTGGTTGTTCTACACTAAGACGCAGGGCATGAAGAAGCTAATTCATTTTGTATAATGCCGAGTTCTGTAGCACATGCACCCAAACTCAAAAACCCAATGCATAAACTTGACCCCCCATGCTTGCAACAAACACCAAACTGAATCTATCTGTATCTATAAAATGAACTCAATATAAAATCCTTACAGTGGTATCTGCACACACAAAATGGGACCTAAATATGTCTGTCATCCCTTACAGCTGTACACCAGAATATCACACAGATCACTGTCAAGCAGGATGTACAATTATAAATGTTTCTTTATTCTGGCCAAACAGGAAGTGAGGTAACTTGGCCATCTACAGGGTGCAATAAGAAACAAAGAATGGTACTTCCACATTTACAGTATAAAGCCTATACATTAACAATTCATCTCTTTCCATTGTCTTAACAAAATCATACACACACACATATATATATATATATACATAATACAAACACTGAATGACACCCTATATATATGATATATATATATATATATATATATATATATATATATATATATATATATATATATATATATATAGGGTGTCATTCAGTGTTTGTATTATGTTACCCCTATGGGAATACCTACAATGTTATAGAGGCATATATAGAGTATATCTTCAAAATGTAATATGACATTAACTATGTAGGTGATGATTATTTCAGGGAAGGAACGTATTTTGGCCATAATCAATAGCAGTAATCAAGCATTTTGACAGAAATAGAACCCGTACAGTGCAAACAATTTCCTCTTTCACCATCACACAGTTTGCAGGGTTCTTTTGAAACACAGACTATGTACTTAACATTTGGAATAGCATAGAATACATTTGTAGGTTTATAAGTTATTCTAAGCTCAACATTTGGGACTAGGCCTACTTTCAGGTCAGTATGGCTAAGACTGTTGTTTAAGGATAACAACTGTAGAATTCCAGGGAGTTAAGGAAGCTTTGGATGACAATTGTAGGTATTCCCATAGGGGTAACAGGACACTGCATGGTGTCACGAGGGGTTTACACCCAACGTTTAACGAGCAAGCAGCTGATATAGGCAGCTGTAGCAGACAAAGCACGGGACACACACGGACATAAACACACATAATACAAACACAGAATGACACCCTATCCACCCTTACATGCACACACAAAACAATACACACATGCATATACAAACACACACACACAATGATCCATATACTATATATCCATACTTTACACCCACAATTTTACTCTTACAAATGTGAGTGAACACCATACAACCCATACTACATATACAATCTTTGTACTTTTTATTAGTCACTGCTACACTGCTGTGTCAGTTGATTATTTCGAACATAGATTTCCCCTCTGCTCCAGTCAGATCTGACAGAAGAAGAATATTCCACTCCTCTCCTCATGAGCAAACAGGGGAAAGCCAAACAGGAAAAGGAAATAACTGGCTATAAATATCTCTGAGCAAAGTGGTGAGTCAGGTTGGATGAAAAAAAAGGAAATACCAAAAAATAAAATCTACCTCTTTCTCTCTATACCTCTTATCTTTTTCATAAAGCCCTGAAAACACATTCAATCCATTTAAAACGGACACGCTGCTTCTGTATCGGCAATTGATTCTTTGCATCATGGTCATGGAAGCAACGTTTGTCCAATGTTTGTAAATTATTCAGTGATTCCAAATAGCTACTTCTATCTCTGTGATGGGCAGATATTTGTTTTTATTTAAACTTACAGTCAACTAAATACATTTTATCCAACAAATCTTTAAACCTAACACTTTGATATACGATCACATTGTCACTCATTTGCAGTTTATACATAGGTATGTTTGCTAATTAGGCATTTATTCAGTGTGTGAATAAGAAAACATTGATAAATTGTCAATAATACCTAATAACTTAGCTATGAATATAAAATTAGCATATACAATGTGATTCCTACTAAAGAGTTAGCAAATTGCTACCTTTATTTTCAGTGGTGGGAGATGTAGAGGGTAAAGCAAAAGGAAGTACAAAGACGGAGCATTTGAAAGTAACATTGAGTGTGTGGTCACTGGTTCGTCAGTTTGTCCTAATGCACTGCAACACTAAGTGACTTCCATCTTCCATTCTATATTTTCCAAATGGTTTGATTCTAGAAAACGTTATATTAAATACGATTAGCATTAAAACATTACTCAAACTAGTGTTTAGCAATGTTGTCTACACTAGTGATAACTAAGGTCCTTTGGCCAGTAAGACCAAACTCAACCCAGCAGCGCCCAATGATACATGTCCATTTTACAATTTTTGTCAATACTATTTAACGACATGAAAACGTGTTAAAAATGCTACTCGATATGACGAGTCGTAACACGTCCGTGCAGTTTATGCTATTCCATCACCCTCCCCAATCTCATAAAACTGAAGGAGCTCTCTAGCTAGCACACATAACTTGTATGACCTGAACCATGCTCCTCAGGCCCCCACGGGTCTAGTGAGGCCAACCAATAGTGCATCTTCTGCTCTTTTGCTAAGATCAGATCTGAGCACCAGGCCCCAGTCCCCCAGCCTCAGCTCTATAGAAGTAGCTCCAGCCTCAGCTCTATTGACGTAGCTCCAGCCTCAGCTCTATAGAAGTAGCTCCAGCCTCAGCTCTATCGAAGTAGCTCCAGCCTCAGCTCTATCGAAGTAGCTCCAGCCTCAGCTCTATTGATTTAGCTCCAGCCTCAGCGCTATAGAAGTTGCTACAGCCTCAGCTCTATAGAAGTAGCTACAGCCTCAGCTCTATAGAAGTAGCTCCAGCCTTAGCTCTATAGAAGTAGCTCCAGCCCCAGCTCTGTAGAAGTAGCTCTTAGCCCCATGAGCCATATTCCTATCCACTGCCCCTTAGTCCCACCCCAATAGCCTCATCCCTAGTCCTAGCCCCAAACCCAGCTCCAACCTGTGTCATCCCAGCACACCCGGGTGGAGCTGAGGGGAAGGAAGGAGGGAAGAGAGGTAACGGAGGGGAATAGACTGAGACACGGAGGTTTTACAGCAGATTCCTCAGGCTTGGGGATGAATTCAGTGGAGGGTGGATGGAACCTCACTAGCGAATGCTAGGCTGGCTGATCTAATGGACGCTGGGGGACACTAAAACTATCTTCCCCTGGTGGTGTCTTCCCTATTTTTGGAGGGTCACATACAGACATGCCTGTTTTATATTACTCCATTGGGCCTCCAATGGGCCCACAACGTCTCCCAGAAGTTAATTTGTTGTCTCTCTGTCTAGCAGAAGGGAGATAGGGTGGAGGGAAGAGGGAACACAATGAACTTGGCAGAAGAAGGGCAAGGGTCTGAATTCAAGACAGTGTGGAATTCTCTGTCTGTGTCTGAAGTCAGTCTGGCTAGCTGACCTTTAGCCAGTTTTTTTCCAGACTCCTCTCTCTTTCTCTAAGTAGGAAGGAAAATGTTAACCCTTTCTGAAGCACATAGTTCATAAATGTTTTATACTGTTTTAATTTAGCTGTACAAGGGTCAATATTTTAGAAGCAATATTCTATAAGATGTGCTGGTACTCAAGCATTAGAACATTTGAGGTGCCGGTAATCAGTACCAGTGTGCACCAGCTAATTTCAAACTCTGGATAGATGTATCATGTATGTGCTTGTCTGTATGTTTCTGAGTACAAAATGTATTTAAGAGAACAGGGAAAGCTGAGAGGTGTGCTGCTATCTGTATTAAATGTCTTCAACCGTTTATAAATACCACCACAGCAGGAAACCAGGGACAACAGCCAGCCTGTTAAATGGCTGTTACACACACACACACACACACACACACACACACACACACACACACACACACACACACACACACACACACACACACACACACACACACACACACACACACACACACACACACACACACACACACACACACACTGGAATCAAGACGAAGGTGCAAGTGATCCTACACAATCCTGCTCTTTACTGGGGACATCTCACCTCCAGAAAACGCTGCACTGACAGACAGTTCCACAGCCCTGGTCTCGGATCAGCTTTCCCTTCCCGATCCCTAACCTTACTCATTAAGATTAAACAAACACACCTGACCCCAGATCAGCACTCAGGGGCTACAATGTCCATTTACACATAACTGACCCTGGCCCGAGCCAACCCGGGGAGTGTGCCATGTATTTGCCACAGGGGAGTTTGACCGGGCAGACACCGAACAGAACTGCCAGAACTTCTGGCGGTGTGGAAAGGCTTCTCACCTCACCTCAGGCCTTGTCATTCTACTGCCGACATGACAGCGAACCACAGACCCACTGGCTGCTGTGTTCAGCCCCACACCGGTCGCTCTACGCTACACAACAGCTGTTTACATTTCACTTTTAGCACAGAGCTGTCATCAACCTTTTGAGGGACACCATTATAAAATTAGATATTTAAAGTAAGTGGCGGGGGAGGGGGGTGGCTGAAGTCAAGTGGAAGACGGCGGACAGGGGTTCACTATTAGGTGACATAGTCTGGTGTTCTCCGATGTACAGTGCTGCGCCTTTTGTGAACCCACTGTGGCTCGTTATAGGTGTCCTGTTTCAACTCTGACCTTGGGGAAGCAGGTTGGTTGGTTGGTCAATAGTCACTGTCTTTAGAATGGTATGGTGGTGGAGACAGGCGGTTATGTGGTTATGACTCTGGTAAGCTCGCTGGATCAGCCACAGGCATTAAACCTGTTAACGTTCTGACATGACTAGTCTCTTGTAAATTTGGTTCTGGGTGTCCAGATGATGCCATGACAGGCCCGTCCAAACCACCCAATGAAATATGATGAAACTAGACAAGTCTATTGTTACTATGAGTTAGTGGTGGAGCAGGTTGCAGGGAGGTTATAAACCATTTGCAGTGGGGTTTTATAAATGGATATAAACAGTATATGTGGTATTTTATGGCCATTGAAAAGACATGTAGTTGTTCATTAAAGCATCTGGAGAAAACCTCCATGTTCATAGGCTGGTTATCAGTGTTTTGTGTGTTATGAATTGGGGAAAATCAGGGTTGGGGTCAATTCGAATTTAAGGCAGTCAGTTCTGGAAGTGATTTGAATAAAAGATTTAGAAATTGAAAAGCTTAAAAAATAAATAGCTTTGACGTTTCATTTATTCAGAAGTCATTGAAAAAAATGTCATTTTTTTAGAATGGAAGAAGAGTTTATATCCAAAATGCTATATCCACCAATTTTTCACATTTCAGTTTTTTTTATCAGAAATGATTGCTTATGGATACCTTCATACTGTACTGTGTGTGTGTAAAATATGTTCTCAGACGTTTAATTAAAATATTTTAGATGTGTATTAAAATGTGTTTTTCCGATAAATGCTATATATCTGTTGTTTAGCTGGAATGGAATGGTTCGCATCCTGTATATTTGACTGTGATATGTGGTTGTCTCACCTAGCTTTCTTAAGATGAATGCACTCACTGTAAGTCGTTCTGGCTGAGAGCATCGGCTAAAACCTAGCAGGAATACTTATTTCTCTGAGAGTGAGGCGGATATAACATTTAGTAAAATGATTTGTCTCTCTGAAATGAAACCATCAAGAGATAGATTTTAAACAAATACATGTCTGTCATTGAACAACCCCATCCCTTGATTAAACAGTGAAAAGTCACACAAATATCTTTAGGAATTTATTTAAACAATAAAAGCTAATTTACCAACATTTCTTGAAAATAGATATATAGCGTTTTGGAATTAAACTATTTTCAGTTTACTCCCTTCAATTTGAATTGACCCCACCATGGGAAAAATAAAATATTTACCACAAGAGGGGGAAAAGAGGATTTAAAATCCCTATTTTTTGGACTCTGATTGTTCTGGACTATAGATTATTCATCCAGTCATTCATGACAAGATGATTACAGTGCAGAGTGCAGAAAATAGAAAACATTAGCTTAAATTCTGTTGACAAAAGCTGATGTACAAATTAGCTCAACTAACCTGGACCCCCGCACACTGGCTCGGTACCGGTACCCCCAGTATATAGCCTCGTTACTGTATTTTATTGTGTTACTTTTTATTATTTTTTACTTTGGTTTTTTGGTAAATATTTTCTTAACTCTTCTTGAACTGCACTGTTGGTTAAGGGCTTGTAAGTAAGCATTTCACGGAAAGGTCTACACTTGTTGTATTCGGCCCATGTGACAAATACAGTTTGATTTGATTTGTTATCAGCAGGCCCAAAATCCCCACGTCTTTTTGTCTGTTAGACCTCTACAGAGAACTGTACTCTTCTCTTCCTAAAAACCTTAACATGTCTGCCAAGAAACAGCCGAAAGTGATCATTCTAAAAGTCAGTTTAGTGTTAAGCCACTGGGCCTTAACTTGCCAAGAAGTTCCAAACCTGTATGAAAACCATGCAGTTCAATGCATTGCAAATTCCACAGACCAGAGTGGAGCTATCAACACATAAAATGTCAAAGGACTCTTTCTTTGTGAATGGACTCTAGCACATCTGTGATTTAAATCGACTTATATCTATCTACCAGAAACCAGAATCAAATCATGCCTATCGCTCTCTGTAATATTTCTTTAGTATCTTTTTCTACTTGCTGGAGCATCCAAGAAGAGCAAAGTGTAGAGAAAGAAAACGGTATGCTGAAATACATTGCTTATTCAACCGTGCCAAATTTGTATCAGTAACTCACACTTTTCAGAGACAGAAGGAACAATAGGGTCGTTAGAAAAGCAAAGCTCATATCGCGGCACATATCCTAACATACTAATTACCTGGCACACAGTTTGAATCTGTTTATTATGCATGAAATAATCTAATGTGATGACTGCAATAATGATGCGCACACAGATAATAAGATAAAAGAGTGGTAACCAATTATGGACAGGAGTCACAAAAGTCTTTGTAGTGGAGAAAAGCTCAGTGATAGACTAGGTTGAAAATGAGTACTGTCTCTACATACTACTCTACATAATGTACTGCCAAGCTTGAATTAACATCTATAAAATGTCTGTACGACAATACATTTAGACATTTTATTACAATTCATATTTTCTTTATTTACTGCTATAAAGCAACCCTGGTAAGATGAGGTTAGTCACGTAATTTAAAGACAATGGTAAATGTCTAAATGTTTTACTCTATGGAAAGTGTTCATTCTATTGTATGTTGATAGTTGGATAATTGGAAAATAGGAACTAGGGCCATTGTTTTAAGACACATAGTCTGAGTAAAATACATAGGTGTTCTCTCAATCGCTTGGTACAATGGGTATAAGGAAGACAGGGGAACTCTAACATGGACAATAAAACTACGACCATTCTTTTGTCGCCAACTGTTCTGTGTGCAGATTCCTTTAGAGTTTGTGTCTGTTATGATAATATTTCCCAGAGCCTCTGCATCCACTTTATGCATCTGCCATCTTCTTGTTTACATTCTGACTTGAAAGTCAACAACTTGATGCCTTGGGTCCAATAAAACGTAACAAATGTGAAAGAACATAAAATAAGGATTGGCGTGTGTGGTTTGGAACAGCCAGTGGGAAGTAAGATGAATGTTGAGTCATAAAAATGCAACCACTTCTTAAATCAGAACTGGCATTAGCCTAAAAAGTCTTACAAACACACAGCTTTCATTCACGTGGTGTGTGTGTGTGCCATTAAGAATCAAGGCATAAGAGTACCCACATTCATACACAGTCGTTTAATTTATGTTTCACTGTTTTTAAGGTTTAGATTTCATATTAACTCCCTTTTTTCAAGTCTGAATGAAATTCCTGGACACAAAGTTCAATGGGATCTCCATAAACATGTCACTGAGCATTTCCTGTTGAGGAGTGAAAACCTGTAACCTGTAGTCATCCTTAGATTGCACAGATCTCAGATCAGCTTACCCTACCCAAAACCTTAATCATTAGAGGTTAGGGATGCAAAACGGACCTTAGATCAGTGTCTCGGGCCTACTCTATACTATTTCTAAGAAACCTTGTCCTTGCTCACAAACCACCCTGGCCCCTTTGGGCTCTAGCCCTCCAGCAATACAGGAGCATGCTCTCTTGTAGGGAGGCTAAAGTAACACAGGCTAGGGCTAAACATGATCTGCTTGCAAAGGAACTGAAAGAGCAGTGAGCTATTCAGACATTTCTAACCTATCCTGCAGGGCAACTGGCCACAACTTTACATTCTCACATTAACTGTGAGTGATGTCACAACAAGTCTACTTCGCTTCTCTATACAAGAACTAGAATGTGCAGAGGAATTGTGCAAGCATACTCTGTGACTGAGCAAGGGAAGCAGCTGTTGAAATTCCAAACAAAATCTAAAAACTTGAATGAGGAAAACAGCAAAACAATCCAGTCTAACTGACTAAAAGCGAAGTGCGAAGGGACTGATTCTCAACGCAATCCTGTAGCTTTAACATTAACGTCAGTGTTTTTCTTACTCACTTATTGTTTTCTCACACACCCTCACTGAGTGCCAGAGTGCCAGACTCATAATTTTCTGAAACTAATGGGGTGAGAACAAGAGAGGGGAAAGTAATGATTGAATTATCTGAATATGGCAGACACGGCCTTCTTGGTATACTGTGCACTTTGCGAGTTGACGTTTTCTCAATTTTGGTTTCAATAAAAATTGTCAAAGACCATTAAAGTAACTTGAGGAAGCATGTGTATGAATCACCCACAGTTATCTGAGGCTCATCAATTAGGAAGGAGATTATTTTCTTAATTAACTTCTCTATTTAAGGATTAGGGAACAGAATGGGAAAACGTCCACAAACTTTACTTTGAACAAAAGTGTATTTCAGATTCTTACATTTTGGACAACGTGAAATAAGTACAGTATCAACTATCAAGTACATCTTAACATGTGGATCAGCTGAATGTAAAAAATGCTCACTTCCATCCCCAAACTAGACTGAAGAGGATCTTTAGAGGGACCTATGTTTTTCAAAGACCTACATTGCCTAGAACCCCTAAATCATCTAATATGTCAAAGCCGAGAGAAGCTGGGAGCTTTACAGTCTCCCTACGGCCAAAAGGCATCAATGCACTATATTGCGGAGATGAAACGGTACTCCTTAAAGTATTTTGGAGAGTAAAAGTCTAGTAAAACACAAGACATAACATTACCAGGGAGAAATAAAATGCACTCCCACTAGTCAACGTCAGCATAAAATCATGGTGCTTTTTTACAAGGAATTGGACCACATTGAGGAAGTCATTTGTATAAGTGTAATAAGTGAAATTTCCACTAAAATGCAATACAATAAATTATTCTGTCATTGCCGCTTAAGCAATGCTTTCAGTCCTTTGATCCACTGCTTCTGCTATAACAAAGCCCATCAGGAAAATGTCCTTGATTTCCTATGTCAGACGTTGCATCTGGCTTTTGATAATAAACCTCTATGGACATCATAGGGAGAACAAAAACAAGATGTACAGATGGATTTGCAGGGAAGGAAACTCAATTATAGACTAATGTTAAAAAGCCAGGAGGTGAGAGTACAGAGGGAAAATATTGTCCTCCAAACCAGAGATGTCCTGTAATACAATACACTGAGAAATACACAGGAAGTATACAGTAAGGCAGAAAGGGCGGAGTGATGTCATTCCAGCAAATTGTGAGAGATGGCACTTCTTAGGACAAAATGGCACTTAGGAGATTGCACCCATTCAATGGACCTGTGTACTGTTTTTCTAAGTACAGTCTACTACTGTCTAGTGCCAATCATCAACATAAGGAAATGGCCAACCAGATTCCATTAAGACAACTGTAGGCACATGGTTACCACCAAGGAGTAGTACTCTCTCCACGCCCTCTGTGTCTCGGCCAATGCTTTGTAACACAGCCAGTCAAAATGTCTAGGAAACTCGAGAATGACATTTCACACCTCCAAACTAATTGTGGAAATATGAATGGTAGCTCTAGCTGTAGTTTTAACCTACGTTCCAAGAGTCTCCCACTAAGGGTGTATGTTTTTATCCAACTGTAGGGTTATCATATTGCTGCCCATACATGTACAGTGAGGGGGAAAAGTATTTGATCCCCTGCTGAGTTTGTACGTTTGCCCACTGACAAAGAAATTATCAGTCTATAATTTTAATGGTAGGTTTATTTGAACAGTGAGAGACAGAATAACAACAAAAATATCCAGAAAAACACATGTCAAAAATGTTATTAATTGATTTCCATTTTAATGAGGGAAATAAGTATTTGACCCCCTCTCAATCAGAAAGATTTCTGGCTCCCAAGTGTCTTTTATACAGGTAACAAACTGAGATTAGGAGCACACTCTTAAAGGGAGTGCTCCTAATCTCAGCTTGTTACCTGTATAAAAGACACCTGTCCACAGAAGCAATCAATCAATCAGATTCCAAACTCTCCACCATGGCCAAGACCAAAGAGCTCTCCAGGGAAGTCAGGGACAAGATTGTAGACCTACACAAGGCTGGATTGGGCTACAAGACCATCGCCAAGCAGCTTGGTGAGAAGGTGACAACAGTTGGTGCGATTATTCTCAAATGGAAGAAACACAAAAGAACTGCCTATCTCCCTCGGCCTGGGGCTCCATGCAAGATCTCACCTCGTGGAGTTGCAATGATCATGAGAGCGGTGAGGAATCAGCCCAGAACTACAATGAACATCTGAATGATTCAGAGGACAACTGGGTGAAAGTGTTGTGGTCAGATGAGACCAAAATAGAGCTTTTTGGCATCAACTCAACTTGCTGTGTTTGGAGGAGGAATGCTGCCTATGACCCCAAGAACACCATCCCCACTGGCAGGGTAGCCTAGTGGTTAGAGTGTTGGACTAGTAACTGGAAGGTTGCAAGTTCAAACCCCCAAGCTGACAAGGTACAAATCTGTCGTTCTGCCCCTGAACAGGCAGTTAACCCACTGTTCCTAGGCCGTCATTGAAAATAAGAATTTGTTCTTAACTGACTTGCCTAGTTAAATAAAGGTAAAATAAATAAAAAATTAAAAACATGGAGGTGGAAACATTATGCTTTAGAGGTGTTTTTCTGCTAAGGGGACAGGACAACTTCACCGCATCAAAGGGACGATGGACAGGGCCATGTACCGTCAAATCTTGGGTGAGAACCTCCTTCCCTCAGCCAGGGCATTGAAAATTGGTCGTGGATGGGTATTCCAGCATGACAATGACCCAAAACACACAGCCAAGGCAACAAAGGAGTGGCTCAAGAAGAAGCACATTAAGGTCCTGGAGTGGCCTAGCCAGTCTTCAGACCTTAATCCCATAGAAAATCTGTGGAGGGAGCTGAAGGTTCAATTTGCCAAGCGTCAGCCTCGAAACCTTAATGACTTGGAGAAGATCTGCAAAGAGGAGAGGGACTAAATCCATCCTGAGATGTGTGTAAACCTGGTGGCCAACTAGAAGAAACGTCTGACCTCTGTGATTGCCAACAAGGGTTTTGCCACCAAGTACTAAATCATGTTTTGCAGAGGGGTCAAATACTTTTTTCCCTCATTAAAATGCAAATCAATTTATAACATTTTTGACATGCGTTTTTCTGGATTTTTTTGTTGTTATTCTGTCTCTCACTGTTCAAATAAACCTACCATTAAAATTATAGACTGATAATTTCTTTGTCAGCGGGAAAACATACAAAATCAGCAGGGGATCAAATATTTTTTTCCCTCACTGTATGTATTTTTGGAGAAGGGAGTTTACAAATATGCGGCATCCATAACGGTTGGTGTGATTTTCTCTGCTTTGATCTGCTGTTGAATCAAAATCAAATATTTCTAACCTCACCCTGCTCAGCTGTTACCAGGGCGGTTGAATATAATACATTCAGGATTTACTGGCAGGCTTCATATTTCTCTCTGTGAGGCTGTATTAATTTATTAGGATTATCTGCATTCCACCAGAGATAAAAAGCAAAAGCACAAAGAGGTTTGCAGTCTTGTTAAAGGTCTTTAAATGCAGAATTAATAATAAGCTGCTACTAATTTGATTTAGCTTTTGATCCTTGAATAATCATTTTTACAGAAAAAAACAACTTGATTTTGGGGTGAATAATAATCATCCTCATCACCATCATATTGTAAAGAAGTTGAAATGTACTTTCAATAAACGTTATTGTCATTATTGCCAATAAATAGCTGTATTCACAGCCTGACTATGATCTATCACACTATAATTACATCCACTTCAACAAAACACAATTAAAAACATCAGCCTTTTGTTTAGTGAGTTTTGTTTAGTTTCAGGAATGTCTCCCTGCTGTTACTTCATTTCCTCATTCTAAAAAAGGGCAATACGATCAAAGTGTTGATGCTAAAATCATTAGCAAATTACTAAATATTTTATTCAATGCTATGACATGCTGTGCTCTTTTATAGTTATAGACTCATATCCAGATCTCCAACCATGAGGGTTGTCTGGACAACCTCTACAGAAGCATAAAGATCTTGCCTAGTATACTTGGTGATTTGATGATTTTGGAAAGCATATTGTTATTAAAGTAATAGGAACTAAATCCATTCACTTCTGCTGGTTGCTATTCAAATGTAGTGGCTTTGGAAAAAACCTTGAAAACATCTCAGAGAGTTCTAATGCATTTTCATGACCCTATCTATTTTCAGTCCTTCTGCAGACTGAGCAAGCAGCAGCGAAGGATCAGCCAATTGCACATGACACAAACAACATGGCAGATCGTTAAATACATCCACTGCTCCTCCAGAGCATAAATCAAGCAAATTTGTTTCCTCTCCATGTCGCTCCCCGGTGACGGACTTAGAGTTAGAGCAATGCCAACGCAGCAGTAGTGGGATAATGGGGCGAGGGATAAGGTATAAAAGCATCCAGGGTCGTCCTTACACTGAGCCCTCCGACGGTTGAAGCAGGCCTCGTCCCTCCTCAAGAGAGCAATAGGGATCAAGCAAGCTTAGTGGACCTGGCCGGTGAGGGCCCCTGATGTGGGGGCCACAACATGCATCCCAATCATCTCGAGGTCTGCTGGTGTACTGCACTATGGAGGCCTGTACAGCAGAGAAAAAGGCCCAAATGTTCCCGGGGATAGAACAAGATCTTGGTGCACTCCAACGCGATACACCCAGCAGACTAAGTCCTCATGAATGATTTCAAACAAAACGACTTTCTCTCTCTCTCCCTCCATCTGACTGCTAAAACAAAGATTATGAAATGGGGAATTAGTTAGAATGACACCTGAAAAACCTTGATGGTTTTCTCAGAGAAAATTATGTATTTGTTACTTTGGCACAGTGAAGGAGGTGGTATTAGGGGCTAAGGCAAGGAAATAGCAGGCATTTGTACATCGCTTAAATTTTCTCAATCACTTTATGGCAACACATAAATGCACAAATTGGCTTATAACATATGCTTTTCTCGCTCTGCTTATTTCCTTCATTTATGCGACTGAATTACTTTATTAGTGATTATCCCCAAAAAGCTGCAGGAGAGCACAGCATTGCACATAATAATGTAATTGACCCATAAACTGGGGAATGGGAATATGCAAATAATGTCTGGGTGTTTTGTATCTGCAGTTTTGCCCCTGGGCTGCTTGTCCCATGACACAAATCAGCAATTAGGATCCCAGCAGGGTTTTGGAGCATCTAAATTGTCAATACCCCGATCTACCAACATTTGGAGTCATGTGGGGTACACAACAACATGGCACAAGCACTAAGGGTGAGTAGTTTGTGACAAAATGAAGATTATAGTGTGTGTGTGTGTGTGTGTGTGTGTGTGTGTGTGTGTGTGTGTGTGTGTGTGTGTGCTATTTGACTCTCTTATTTTCCACAACTAACTTTTGAATTATTTGCTTGGATCATGAGTCTGATATTTATTTTACAGACACAAAAGTTACATTAATTATTTCACTCATATTCTTCTGTCAACACAAATAAAGACACATTAAGAAAATGCATTGTTTATGTTCATAGTCAAAGTTCAAACAAATCTGGTCCATTGAAGTGTTTACGACTGTCCCATATGTAGTAGATACCTAAGGGGACTAAATGCCTGAGTCACTAGCTTTTGTTATGTGACTTGTGAATACATTGCCGCAGCAATTTTATTACCATTGTGTGCTTGGTAATGTGAGTACAACATGCAAAGACATCAGATGTTGTATTTATAAAGGGATAAGGGTCACTGTGCACAATACTGACCCTGCATCATGTTCAACACTATGCCACAAGGACTTTCAGCCTTCTTGAAAGTTGATTGAACAGGGCCCTTTAGTTGAATGAGGCCTAAAGATTAGCTTTCAATATTACATGTTTTACATATTATGTTTCTTTACAGTAGTTTTACACGTTTCATGTCTACAATTACTTGGCATGTACATGGCTTTTTTTTGCAATTTCCAAATAAGATGCAGATTCCGATTTTGCTCTAAATATAAACTGCTTTGAATTATGCTCTCTGAATATAACTATCATCAGAATCTGAGCGGTTGTATGGGGTACTCCTTCAAAGGGAGTTTATATAATCATTTTTGTGGTAATACCTTGTATGTATATATCAGTTTAGTTTAAATATAAATAACCAAAGTGAGTTCATATCAGATGCTGGGTTATACACAATAATGCCTCAACTACTGCGACTAAATAAAACCATAATGGAAGACCAAACATTGCAAATGGGCACATATTGAATGCATGAATTGTGAATCAGAACTCACTATAATGTTCGACAACTTTGAAGCTTAGAGGGAGAGAGACAAAATAGCTTGATTCTTTCTAATCTATACGTGGCAATAAATTGTGAATACAACTCCAAATTATGTGACATTTTGAGAGTGTTCATGTCAAATGCCCAGCCCACTAAAAGCCCAGTCCTGGAATAGACAAGTAATCCAAAATAGAAAGTATATATAGCGACTAGGCATTGAGTCGTGCCACACAAAGAGCGCTAATGTTCAGTCTGGAGAGGTCTTGCAAGGTATGCCCCAGCAATGAAAAGCAAACATTGTAGTCACTGAGTTGATGACAGCCACAAGCCATTCACTTATAATGATAGAAAGATAGAAATACAGTAGATAATAAAGTGCCAAACTGAATGTATTTTGATACATGGATTAAAGTCATCCGACTTGTTGACTAGGGCAATTAAATATCTATAACAATATTTTACATGATGCTATTTCAGATTAATTCAAACTAAAACACTGACTATAATGCATAAAAATAGGGCAGTGGGTTGGATTGCTTTGTTGGAGCGCCAAGTGCCAAGATTTCAAATAATCTAATCCAAACCACATAGCGAGCGCTACAATCAAATCTTTCAAACTCTTTGTCATGCTCAGGCTATTGCAAGATTTGACTGACAAGCCATAACCTACGTAAAATGTGTAGTTTTGACAAATTGGAAATGATTAGGCTACAATGACTAGCATAACGCATAACCTATGTGCCGTAAACGCAAAATAATGCGCCTCAATTGCCTATACGTGAAAAGATTATTAATGTAGTCCATGTGTCACTTATAAACAATTTTGTTGACTTTCATCCTCTTATATTTATGTTACATACATTAGCAGTTATTTACAGTGAATTTGGGATAGCTTATTGATGCCAAACGGGACTATTTGTAGCCTAAAGTTAGTCCTATACTATTACTTATTTTACTAGCCAGGTCTGACTGCAAAACGTGTTTTTTTTTTCCATAGAGAAAAGGATATATTTCTTCCACCTATAGCCCATCTATAACAATAAGCTTATGAAAATGATCAGATCGAATACAATTAAGTTTTAAGATAATCATCCAGCTGAAAATCTATGAAAATTATAGACGACTCGATGTAAATATAAATAAAATCCATATCCAATAAATAGGTATATCATGTAGGCTATGCCAGTCAAAACATATATGCAAATACAATTAATAAAACAAATAAATATATACATGCATATTAATTAATTAAGAAATAATTATTCAATGAGCATGAATCCACCGTCGGAAAGCACGTTCAGGTGCAGTGTCTAAAAATGTCTAGTACAGTCTTCGATAATTCTCTCTTCTCCATATCCCTTGAAAACTAAAGTGTCCACGCAAAACGAAAACGCCTAATGCCATTATCTGAAACATATACATAGACTATTTTATTAATCCAAACGCTGCATCAAGCAAAAATCCTCGTCTTTCCATCCAGTACAAAAATGTATCACCCTTCTCTGTTCTCTCTTTCCTCTCCTCTTCCCTCCCTTTCGCACATGCACTCTCTCCCTCCTCCCCTCTCTCCCTGTCTATCTTGTTCTCTTCCCCTCGCTCTCTCTCTCTCTCTCTCTCTCTCTCACTTCCTCCCCCTCGCTCTCTCTCTCGCTCTCTCTCTCTTTCCCTAGCATGGCCATGTCTGTATGAATAATGTGCTGCCTTTTGTAATGACGCTGGAGTGTTAGCCTGCTCCATGCTCTGACATTGAAAATGAATGACAGCTTACCTGAATGCCAATCTTCATCAGACTGACACTAGGCTGACAACACAGCCTATACTCCCCTGCACAAGCAGTGACGTGTACCATGTAAGACCCCTCCCACCCCCCCACCCCACCACCACCCCCGCCTCCTCGTAGCCCCCCTCCCATCACCTCCACTGGTCTCCCACCACACAAACCCCGGCCCTGCGCATCTCCATATATTCAAACCGCGGAGTCTGCCGGCCCCCTGTCGGCGCAAATAAAAAATTACATATTGACGGTGAGACAAGCAAGTGATGGGCTACATTAATTGGAAACATTGTAGCAGACATCCTAGTATGAGGATGGATACATTGCATAACTTCACAATGATAACACACCAGTGAAAAAAAAGAGCTAGGCTTTAGGTCTGGGTCTGCGCTATTCATTATTCATAATTATATATTATTCCAATATTACAGTGGCAATAGGCTACAAATAATATTATGACCATAATTTCTAAGATGTATCATGTTCAGTACGTGTACTTAGTCCCCTCCTTTATACCCTGTTCACCCACGACCGTGTGTCCAAACACGACTCCAACACCATCATTAAGTTTGCTGACGACACAACACAACAGCCTGATCACCGACAATGATGAGAGGGTCTATAGGGAGGTCAGAGAACTGGCAGTGTGGTGCCAGGACAACAACCTCTCCCTCAATGTGAGCAAGACAAAGGAGCTGATGGTGGACTACAGGAAAAGGCGGGTGGAGCGGGTCGAGACTTTCAAGTTCCTTGGTGTCCACATCACCAACAAACTATCATGGTCCAAACATACCAAGACAGTCGTGAAGAGGGCACGAGAATACCTTTTCCTCATCAGGCGACTGAAAAGATTTGGCATCGAGAGCATCTTGACCGGTTGCATCACCGCCTTGTATGGCAACTGCTCGGCATCTGACCGTAAGGCGCTACAGAGGGTAGTGCGTACAGCCCAGTACATCACTGGGGCCAAGCTTCCTGCCATCCAGGACCTATGTAATAGGCGGTGTCAGAGGAAAACCCATAAAATTGTCAGAGACTCCAGTCATCCAAGTTATAGACTGTTTTCTCTGCTACCGCACGGCAAGTGGTACCGGAGCGCCAAGTCTAGGACCAAAAGTCTTCTCAACAGCTTCTACCTCCAAGCCATTAGACTGCTGAACAATTCATAAAAATCGCCACTGGACAATTTACATTGACCCCCCCCCCCCCCCCCCCCCCCCCCCACACACACACACCCTCTTGTACACTGCTGCTACTCGCTGTTTGTTTGTTACCTATGCATAGTCACTTCGTCCCCACCTGCATGTAGATTCCCTCAACTAACCTGTGCAAATGCACACTGACTCGGTACCCGTGCCCCCTGTTTATATCCTCGTTATTGTTGTTATTATTGTATTCCTTTAATTATTACTTTTTATTTTAGCCTACTTGGTAAAAAAAATATTATTATTGAACTGCACTGTTGGTTAAGGGCTTGTAAGTAAGCATTTCACGGTAAAGTATACACTTGTTGTATTCGGCGCATGTGCCAAATAAAGTTTGATTTGATTTTAGTATGCCAATTTAAGATTTTGTCATAGTCTGACTTTGGTGTCAATGCTCATGAAATTGTAGGTCGGATATTGTCTGAAAAGCATTTTGCGGCAGCCTGTGATTGAAATTACCCATGTTGAATCACCAACATAATCATCACCACATTAGTTGGATTTATCGTGGTTATACTATTGTAAAAATAATAATAATAATAAAAGCATCCAAACTTAAAGCCTAGGTAGTTCATGGCAAATAAACACAAGCGAGCCTACCCAATTTCAGATGCAACTTCAGCTAGGACTAGAATACACTGCACTTCCCAGCATTCTATTCGGTACTTAGTAACAACCACTATGTATGGCTCCTCGCCCTAGTGGTCTATCCTATGAAATTGAAGGTTATTTGTAACCAAGAGAGCCAGGTGGTTACGTTAGTTGCTAAACAGTTCGCATACAAGCGGTTGTTAGGCGACAGTTAGAATGGTTGCGTTCACACACCATTATCATGAGCGGTCTCGAACAGTGATTAAATTATTTGGGAAGGAAGTTCGTTAGTAACGCTACGCACGCACAAGTTAGCCGTTTAGCTAGCTAAAAAACTATTTTTTAATTTAAAAAATAAATCAACTTGACTGTCAACAGCGAGTGCAAAATGCCAGTTCAAACGATGCAATTGGCATTATACGATGCAACTCGTTTTGTAGAAACACAATTTCACGCAAATAGCTTTGCTTGATCAACAGCACTAGCTAACTAACATAGTTAGCTAGCTCATTTGAATATCCTCAAGGCCAACGTGAGTAGTTAGCTAGCTAACGCGTTAGTCTAGCCCTTTGATTTGGTGAAGAATGGCTGGTACGGTATTGGGCGTGGGAACTTTTTTTTTTTTTCCATTGCTCTTATCTGGATTGTAGTTTTCGTGCAGGGGATGATCCTCTTGAGAGCTTCTGGAACAACTAAGTAAGTTGTGAATACATACACACATGCAGGCCTAACTTAGCTAGATACCTAAACACATTTTAGTATTTTGAACACATTATCTTGTGCTGATATGATACCAGTGTACACTGTACACCACTTTCTCATATGCATTACCCTGAATAGCCTACTTCTACCTCTGCCAAGAGGTCTGGACTTTCATGTCGATTGCCAACCTGGTCTTTTTGTTATTTTTATTATGATCCCCATTAGCTGTTGCAAAAGCAGCAGCAAATACTCTTCCTGGGGTCCACATGAAACATGACATAATACAGAACATTAATAGACAATAGCAGCTCAAGGATAGAACTACATACTTAAAACAAAAAGGCAAACTATAGTATTTGTATTATTCTGTACTCCCCATTTAGTATATGTTTCGTATGGTACACTACATAACCAAAAGTATGTAGACATCTACTCATCGAACATCTCATTCAAAAATCATAGACATTAATGGAGTTGGTCCCCCTTTGCTGTTATAAAGGCCTCTAATCTTCTGTGAAGGTTTTCCACTAGTTATTGGAACGTTGCCATGGGGACTTGCTTCCATTCAGCCACGAGCATTAGTGAGGTTGGGCAATGATTTTGGGCGATTCGGCCTGGCTCGCAGTCAGCGTTCCAATTCATCCCAAAGGTGTTCAACGGGGTCGAGGTCAGGGCTCTGTGCAGGCCAGTCAAGTTCTTCCACACTGAACTCGACAAGTCATTTCTGTATGGACCTCGCTTTGTGCACGGGGGCATTGTCATGCTGAACCAGGAAAGGGCCTTCCCCAAACTGTTGCCACAAAGTTAGAAGCACAGAATGGTCAAGAATGCCATTGTATGCTATAGCTTTAAGATTTCCCTTTACTGAAACTAAGGGCTTATCTTGAACCATGAAAGACAGGCCCAGACCATTATTCCTCCTCCACCAAACTTTACAGTTACATTGGAGCAGCTAGTGTTCTCCTGGCATCCGCCAAACCCAGATTCATCCGTTGGACTGCCAGATGGTGATGTGTGATTCATCACTGCAGAGAACGCATTTCAACTGCTCCAAAGTCCAATGGCGGTGCGCTTTACACCACTCCAGCTGATGCTTGATGTTGAGTGTGGTGATCTTAGACTTGTGTGATGCTGTTCGGCCATAGAAGCCCATTTCATGAAGCTCCCGACAAATAATTATTGTGCTGACGTATCTTCCAGAGGCAGTTTGGAACTCAGTTGTGAGTCTTGCAACCGAGGACAGGTGATTTTTATGCGCTTCAGCACTCGGCGGTCCCGTTCTATGAGCACTCGGCGGTCCCAACCACTTCGCGGTTGAGCCATTGTTGCTCCTAGATGTTTCCACTTCATAATAACAACACTTACAGTTGAGTGGGGAAGCTCTAGTAATTCAGAAATGTAAAGAACTGACTTGTTGGAAAGGTGGCATCCTATGAAGTTGCCACGTTGAAAGTCACTGAGCTCTTCACCAAGGGTTAGCTAACATGCTAAGTAGTTGCAAATTAGCTAAAAAGTTGTAAGTAGTCAGTTTATACATTTCTGAAGTTGTTATGAGATTTGAACTCGCAACCTTTGGGTTGCTAGATGTTTGCGTTCTATGCCCAACCCGACAAACCACCCTACTTTAATTTTGCATTAAGTAACCATCTGTTTTATGTAACAATACCTAACATATCATACTAATTTGAGTGTCCCGGACTAAACTATGTTACGTCTGGTCTATGAGACCAGGCTGTCATGTCACAGGTGGTGTTGTGGCATGTCCTGTAATCATAGGTGAATGCCCCACTGGCTCTTCCACCTCAATCCCTTGGCCTACACTTTTGAGGATTATACTGTACACATAATTTATTTTAGAGATGATTTTAAATAGTTAGGCCCTACATCCTTAGTGTCATTTCACTTTAGACTAACTGTTATTTCCACTGATACCAGCTAGGCTACATGTTTTTCACTACTGCTGAAATGTTTCTGTCATGATTTTACTGAGAAAATGAATCGATTCAGTAAGGCTGCCTTTAGACAGCCAGACAAATTCTGATTTTTTTTCTACCACTAATTGATATTTTTGACCATTTTTATTTTTTTCCTTTCACATCAGATATTTTTCTTTGCTGATCTGATTGGTCAAAACACCAATTCGTGAAAACTATGATCAAAATTGGGCTGCCTGTCTAAACAAAGCATGAGCATTTGTGAAAAGGGGTTAGTTTACTGGTTACAGATTTGATTGGGTTGATTGAAGTGCCCTTGGCCAAATTTGCATTAGTCCTACAGAACACCCAATCAAGTGATTACTAGGAAAATGATTTAATGAAGAATAAAACATTTTCCCTTTGTACTGTTTACAGTACAACTCACATTATGGTGTGAATACCACCTCTAAGACTATGAATTAGTCTGTTTGAGAAGGTTTGAATCCTAAGCAACCTGCCTACATGTTGTTTGAAGTACAATAGACCAACATAGCTACTGTAGTAGATCAAAGCTGTGTGCTGGAATACCTTGGTAGAGAATTGGCCACTGACCAATCCCTATTTCACACTTAGTTTTTGTGTTTAATTTAAAATATATTTCTGTATTGTTTTTGTTGACTAACAGCTTAGGGGTCATCCCTGTCTTCCTGCTGGCCCTCATTTCCACTCTTATCCTGGTGTTCTTCCCCTGTAGCTCAGAGACCCTGTCACCATTCAAAGATTTTGAGGTAAGCTATAATACTGTAATCACACACACACACTTGTAAGTGAACTGCAGCTGGCTACCTCAATAGTTGCCTTGTCAGAGCAGAAAGTTGTTGTTGTCACACTTGGGCTTCAAAGGCTCTCTTCAGAAGTGTGAGCCACTGGTGTTATGTGTTTTCTAATATTGATACTCAAGTTGAACAGGGTACTAACAGCAGCATCAAAAATTGTCTTGGCCACACAGCACTTTACTGTGCACTGGCTGAATGTCACTCAGGATTACACATACAATGTTATGTTGAAATTGTAGTGTTGAGGGCTACCCTGAAAAAATAAAGTTAATAAAAAACATTTTATATTTATGTCTGCTAAATCACTGCAGTGCGGTGTTGGCTGATTTTTAATGGAGTATGAAGATCTTATTCAATTTGAATAGAGTAGTTGAGCTCATCAAATGATTCCCCTGAACAACACAGAGGGTTTTGTCCCAGACAAGTAATCTGCAACATTTTTTAAATCATCGTGGCTTTTGTTTTGTGGTCCATGTATGTAGGCCTAGCAGAGTGGCCTGATGGCCCTGGCTGCAGAGCTGCATTCAGAACATGTGGCAGTGTGTTTGTCGTAAAGACCTGGTCTGATTTATCTCTCCCCAACAGCAGCACAAACAGACTGCAGTGCTTTCCTCCTGCACCGCCTGCCAAATAATGCAGCCAGATCCGCCAAGCTGCCACCCCACAGAGGACACCGCCAGCCTGGCCAGTTTGTGTTAGGTTTGTGTATGGGGAAAACCAGAACTACAGGGAGACATGAACTGCGTCTCAAATGACACCCTATTCTCTATTTGGTGCAGTACTGCACTAAATAGGGGATATGGTGCCATTTGGGACGCATTCATAGTGCTGTAGGCCTAGTGTCCTGTTAGTTTAGGCCAATGGGCAAGATCACCTCACACATGGACCTGAGGAATCAGATTCAGGCAATCTATTTTTGACTGCACGCATTCATAATTTTATTTTTTACATTTTTTATTTCACCTTTATTTAACCAGGTAGGCAAGTTGAGAACAAGTTCTCATTTACAATTGCGACCTGGCCAAGATAAAGCAAAGCAGTTCGACACATACAACGACACAGAGTTACATAATCATGTGAATACATTCAGGATTTGCTGTTCTGCCATGATACTTTTTAAGGTTTTCTATGTTCCCACAGCGAAGTGTTAATGTAGTTAGGTTTATGTAGTGAATATTAATTGACTTGTGGATGAGTTTCAAGTCTTTGGAATGTGTAAAAAAAACACTATTTTATTGATTTACTGGTAGGGTTACATAATTTCTAGGCCATATTCAAATAAAAAATAAACAAGCATAGCTAAGATTGTTTTAATTCTGCTGCCTATTGCACATTGTAAATAGTTGTCTCAATGATTTACAACTGGAGTAATAGCTATCATTACATCAAAAACAATGCCAGTAGGTCTATTGAAATACGGGGGTATAACAGGCAACTAACTATCTTGTCTGTTATACCTGTCTTAGAAGAGGCTCAACCAGATTATCCTTACCACAGAGATCCTATTATATTACATTCTATGTTTTTGTGACTTACCTCCTAATAACTAGCTGTTGTGTGTGTGCTAAAATAATAATATGCACCGTTTAAATAGCTAACAAAATGGCCACATGGATGGTCTGCATTGACCCTCTATACACACTCACTCTATGCACATTCTACACACTCACACTCTCACTTAATTCGCTCACACACACAACGTGCACACACATTGATACTGTACACCAGTGGAGGCTGCTGAGGGAAGGATGGCTCGTAATAATGGCTGGAATGGAGCGAATGGCATCAAACACATGGAAACCATGTACTTGATACCATTCTGCTCCAGCCATTACCACGAGCCCGTCCTCCCCAATTAAGGTGCAACCAACCTCCTGTGCTGTACACGCACTCTCAATCATCATATATGCGGCTGCTAGTCTATCATGTATGTATGTATGTAAGGTGACTAGGATATATGATAAACAGACTAGAAGCAGTATATATGATGATTGAGAGTGTGTGTACAGCACAGGAGGTTGGTGGCACCTTAATTGGGGAGGACGGGCTCGTGGTAATGGCCGGAGCGGAATAGGTGGAATTGTATCAAATACATCAAACACATGGTTTCCGCTTGTATGTGACAGAGAGTGTGTGTGTGTGAACACGAGTGTAAGAAACAGCTAACCTCTCGCTGTTAAACAAAAGCAAAATAACACAGTGCCAATTAGGGCCTGCCCTAGACAGGGCCCCAGTACCGAGCAGTCCGATGCCACATTAATAAAACATGGCCCCCAGCTCTGGGCTCTGCTCGCTGGCTAATTGGCAAATAAGAAAGTGAGATGCATTAAATGAGAGAACACTGCATTCGCCAGAGACGATGCTCCCCCCCCCCCCCCCCCCCCCCTTGCCTCACACTAAGGCCCTAGTAAGTATCCTATCTTTTGAGGAATATTGGTCTTAATGTATTCAAAAAATAATAATTTGTCATGAATCATTTGTGTTTTTGCTATCATCAAGTTTCAACATGCCAAAATGATTTTTAGTTGAAAAGACATTTCAAGTGGATGATGCAACATGTGATCATATTGCAGACAGAGTGATTATTAGCTTTAAGGAAAGCCTTGAATGACTCACATTGCTATTATCAAGTCTCTTGCACTATCATGTCAATTTCCTGAATGAGGCCATGTTTGCTTGAGTACAATATAATAACTACTAAGTCAAGTCAGACACTGTGATACGTTTACCAAAGTCCATGTTAAAGGCCCAATGCAGTTGTTTTCATCTCAATATCAAATCCTTTCTGGGTAACAATTAGTGCCTAACTTAGCAAGAGCAATTTCTCAAGCATGAATTTTACTAGGACAGTCTGAGTGGGGAGGGGAAAACTAGCTGTTTAATGGCAGAGGGGTTTGGAATGCTGTTTGTTATTGGTCTAACTAATTGACCTCCTGATGATGTCGAGGCAGGCCAAAACTCTATCCCACCAAAACAAGCTGACATTTCAGGCAGTCTTTTCAAACACCTCTTACACTTAAAGGGCATTATCATAATTTTCACATGTTCACAATTTTATCGCACACTTATAGTGTGCGTCTATATAACACACACAGGGAAATCACGTTTTTGACTGCACTGGGCCTTTAACATTTGGCTTATAATGAAATGTAAGGGGTAACCTGCCTTGCCTTGCCTTCCATTTTCTCCCTCCAGAACTGATTGCAGTGGCTCACTTGTGACATCTGTTGGAAGAAAGAGGAATTACACCGACCATTTAAACACAAGATACCCACTTATCAAACATACAGAAACCATCTATCCTAAACTAACCCATTTATCATCAGTTTGTACTGATGATAAACCAATGAACTGATAACTGTCTGAACATCTCTTTCCTCCTGCAGACCGTAGACACTTTCTTCATCAGCTGATACGTCCTGCTGTCGGTGGCCAGCGTAGGCTTCTTGGTTGCTCTGTTCGGCCTGCTGCCCCTCCATTTCCTGGAAGCTGTCTATGCCAAGCCCTTGAACACACTAGAGCTGAGTGGCCAGGCCAAGTTGGCATGCTAGACTGGTGGCCAGGGCCCAATGTGCAGCGCTGGAGATGAGAAGAGGCCAACTAAGAGGGGCCCTAGTGAAATCGAGCGCAGGACAGGTTGGCAACCGAGCCCAAAAACAGACAAGGCCAATGTTTTCTCCGTGATCGACTGTTTGTTGTTGGGGGGAATTTTGGGCCAACTGAAATTAAAGAGGCTCTATGTTCTTTGGTATAGGCCACTGTAAACATAAACAATGTGTTTTGTGTTTATGGATAGCAATTAGGCTACTTTGAATTGTGCTGGTGGAGTAGCACTTGCATTAATATAATGCATTTATCTCTATTGCCTGATTCCGAAGTTCAGAGGATAAGACTGATAACTGTATGTATATTTTTGACATTCACGTTTTTTTCTCCATTTGTATTTATAAAATGGTTGTATTGTGATTTTTAGGAGAACTTTATTAAACATTTAAATATTGTTAATCTTGCCTACTGAAATCTTTCCTGCTACTCGAAGTGTTTGAAATATAGAACTACGTCATCATACTAATTCTTTCACACAAAATCGCCCAGCATCAAAATGTCGCTAAAGAACTGAGGCCTAGTCCTGTATTAGACCCTGTAATGAATATGCATAGCGCTTGTTGTCTACATTGTTCAGATGCAGCCGGGTGGCATTGAATCTGGCTAACTAAGTAAGATCTCTTCTGTGATTACACTCCTCATAACTGTCTGATTCCTGAAGTTTCTCAAGTCAGTTGACCTAATTGAATGAAGAGAGAACCGTCAGTAGCAATGCTGTGATATACTGTGATGTGAAGTAGTAGCCCTCTCACGTAGTTTAAATGGCGTGAGTGTGTTCATTAACTCCGGATGCATTCTGTGTTCTGTCACATTTGCCAGCATTTAAACCAGATTGCATCTGCACTCGACTACATTGAAATGTACATTTTTCGACTGACTGATGCCTTCCTTCTTTGAAAGACTGTCTCATACTCCCAAAGAATACAACAAAACGGGAAAGCACAAATTCTGGGGGGGTTTCCTCAAACAATGTGTGCTACTGTTTTGAAGTTATGTAATTTTGGTCTCAGATAAAACTGCCTGCAATGCATTGTACAACTTGCACTCCTTATCCTCACTAATCCTAAAAGTAGATGTCATACTCTGTCTGGACATGTAATCTCCAGGACGGCAAACTAATCATACAGTATACCAACTATCCCGTAACATTCGCACACTAACAAAACGGTAATGTGTGATACTGGGAGGCCAGTTTTGTAGAAGATCCTTGAAATTCAAGAAAAACTACAATAAATGGCCAAAATAGTGGATTCGGCTATTTCAGCGACACCTGTTGATGACAGGTGTGTAAAATTAAGCACATAGCCATGCAATCTCCACAGACAAACATTGGCAGTAGAATGGCCTTACTGAACAACTCGGTGACTTTCAACGTGGCACCTTCATAGGATGCCACCTTTCCAACAGGTCAGTTCGTCAAATTGCGGGCTTACTAGAGCTGCCCAGCTCAACTGTAAGTGCTGTTATTGTGAAGTGGAAACGTCTTGGAGCAACAATGGCTCAACCGCGAAGTGGTAGGTCACACAAGCTCACAGAACGAGACAGCCAAGGGCTAAGTGTCGTAAATTCACCTGTCCTTGGTTGCAACGCTCACTACTGAGTTCCAAACTTCCTCTGGAACATATTTCAGCACCATAATTGTTTGTTGGGAGCTTCATGAAATTAGTTTTCACTTGACTGGCCTGCACAGAGTCCTGACCTCAACTCCATCGAACACCTTTGGGATGAATTGGAACGCCGTCTACGAGCCAGGCCTAATCGTCCAACATCAGTGCCCGACTTCACTAATGCTCTTGTTGCTCTATGGAAGCAAGTCCCTGCAGCAATGTTCTAACATCTAGTGAAAAGCCTTTCCAGAAGAGTGTGCAGGTTGTTATAGCAGCAAAGAGGGCACCAGCACTTGATGATTAATTAATTATTTGAATCAGCTAGGGCAAAACCAAAACGCTCACCTCTTGGGGTTCTGAGGATCGAGTTTGGGAAACCCTGCAGTAGGGTTACACCAGGGGTCTATTATTGCTAACATAACACAATGAAACAAACATGCTTCCTTTGCCCTTTAGGGTATAGCTAGCAACCCACAGATGTAAGTAAGGATGCCAGCTCTCTCCTCGATCATTTGTTTATCATACCGTACTGTTGCACATTGACATTATTATAGCACTGCTAATGATTCCACATAGTATGAAGCTTTTTGCAATGTAGGGGCTCAATTACAAGTGCTCAGCCCCCCTTTCGGAACCTTGCAGCCCCCCCCCCCCCCCCATTTAAAGTGTGAAGCCCGACGGGACGTGCAGTGAAATTCCAACCAGGATGATGAAAGCGAATCTAATGAATCAAAACCAATCCTATTAGTTCCGGCCCACGTTTCCCCACACAGGGTTTTTTTTTTACACGGTCAGGCCCATCTACTACGAACGGTCCCTCTCACACAGGCTGGGAAACGGGTACTAGTTGAGCCTGGCCTGGGATGGATCTGAGACCAACCCAAGGGGGGGGCTTCTTGCCTGTACTTGAGTGTGTGATTTCCACAAAACATGATCTTAGCCATAGAGGGGTAGAAGAACGGGTAACACTTTACTTGACACCCAGCGACATAACACGTTATGACACGGTCATAACCATGTCATATGTCATAACAGCTGTCATAACCTGTCATAATATGGTCATGACACATATATTTAGACCTGTTGTGACATATCTATATTGCATTATTTTAAGGCAGGTTATGACACCTACAAGGCAAAACATTCCATTCCACCACAGCCTACTTGTCAACAGTATGTTGATGTTATATAACATTTTCTTAAATGGACAGTATTCAATTATCATTGTTATTGCGCACACATTGATGTCAGACATGCACCTACCCCAATGCTCTGTTTCTGATGACTGAGTTGAATGCAGGAGCAAGATATCAGGAGAAGGGAATGTACGTGATAGGCTTCTCTGGTTTATATGATTATGATGGTCATAATGCTTCTTGACAGTGTATTTTTACAAGTTATTTAAAATATAATGGTAAAAAATAAGTGACTGTAAAGAATTCCTTCCAGCATCAACAATGGACTAAATTTTTTATTGAAACTTTATTTAACTAGGACTTCCAAACGAAAGCAGGGAAAAAATACATTTGATAAAATGTGGGTTTTGACACTCTGTAGGTGTCATAACCAGACATAAAATAACCAAATATGTCACAACAGGTGTAAATATAAGGGTCATGACAGGTTATGACAAGTTAAGCTGTTATGACACTGTTATGACCGTGTCATAACGTGTTATGATGCTGGGTGTCAAGTAAAGTGTTACCGAAGAATGTCATAGAGAGGTAGAATGTTTTGAAGCATAGTGACACTTGTTGTATAGGATTTACCTCTTAGTGTAGTCAACAAATGTGGCATACGCGTTGAAATTGTAATCAGAGACTAATTTATTTTCAGATGTGTGGGAGTTGTCGTTGAAATGGTCCTTTTTGAAAGGTTTTTCCTGCAACAGCAGTTGGTATTTCAAGGTCGCGATGCAGCAGATGCCACTGATTACCACCACATCTTTCAGATGCCTCAGGCTCTAAATCTGACAGTTACAAGGCCTGTGCAAAATGCAAGCCCAAACTTCTTTGCTCCAGCCGATCCTAGTGCATTTCCATGCTTTACCTTTTAAAAAACACAACTCTTTCTCACTCGTTCTTTTTGCTTTATCACTTCTTCATTTTCAATTTTGTTTACAAACTCCCAATAGGGAGTGGGAAAATGGGCAGAACAAAGTGTCTGGGGGTTTGAGGTTCATTTGGATCCTCGATCCAGAGCCTTTGTGTAGCAGCCAGCTGGACATACAAAGAGATGGGGAGACTGGAGAGAGAGAAAAAAAGAGGGAGAGAGATGTGGGGGCAAAGAGGTGTGTGCAAAGCTCAGGATGTGGGAGTGGGTGCTTGGTTTTGAAGCAGGGGAGGGTGCTCCTCCTCACTAGATCCTCATTGAGATCCACTCAAGCAGAACTCCTGCCTTTCACACCCCCACCCTCTCTCTTCCTTGTGCGATATGGCCAGTTTCACCAAGCCTTTCTGCTCTCACTCAAGCTAACCCTGAAAGACCCTCTATCAGTACTCCAATATCCTGACCCAAGGTTAGAGCATCCCATCCATGCTGTTTCATAGGAGACAAGAGCCCATGGTTTAGCAGTGGCAGTATTGACGATAGATCTTAGATCCACTCAGCTGGCAGGTTTTCAGCAGGCCACCATTGCTAATTTGTTATAGGTTTCAAAACGTAAGACATTTTTTGACGAGGGCTTATACAGGGGAACGTCAAAAAATGTGTGAGCTGCTTCTAAATCTTTAATTTGAACTAGGACTCCCTGCCCAACGAGTGGAACTCTGGGAACATCCGAACCTCCAGTGAGTCCTCTCACTACCCTGGCTTGACTGGCTGCTTCACCAGAGCTGGGAAATGTTTTTGTTGTTTTTTAGCTTGATGCCGGGTTGCCCCGGTAACAGCTGATGTATTTTTGGGGCCGAGGAGTGTGGATTTTCTCACTGCCGCCCTGGTCTCGCTCCATTACCCCCTTTGTGCGAGGCCAAAGGGTGCTGTCAGTGCCCCACACACCCGGGGACAAATCTCGAGTCCCAGGACCAGGCGTCGCCTCTGCCTCTTACTCCTTTCTCAGGAGGGGATTACCCCAAAGCCGCTCCTCCCGGGGGGAAGATGAAGGCCCAATTTAGAGGTCAGAGTGCTCTCCAATGGCCCACTGGCAGCTAGGACCCGACGCCCCATCGCGGGCGAAGCGTGGCTCTTTGGGCGTCCCTGTGGGGGAAAGATGTCCGAACATGGGCCACTTCCCGGGGAAGGGGCTACAGTGTCAGGCTTTAGAAAGATTGTGGTCAAAATGATGGAGATAGAGATGGGTTGTCTGTAGTGGGTGGTCACTGGACTCCAAAAAACATCTGAAACATAGGATAAAATGTGGTCTGTTTTTAGTTCATACACAGGGAGGACTGTCACAGGACACACCTGTTGGTCTTGCTCTTTGTGTCAATCAGAGTCAAAGAGTGATTTTCATTTAAATAGTATCACATGCTCAATGAATGTGTTGAAGAAATGGCTAATGATGAACAAGGTGTTTGTACTATTGACTTGGCATAGAAATGCTCCTGAAATAGAATAGTGATAGCTCATTCAACTCAATAATTTGACTTTGGAGCTGAATTCACACTAGGGAGATGTTGTAGCCAACCAGATATTAAAATCTAATTTGATTTTACCCGGTAAGTTGACTGAGAACACATTCACATTTACAGCAATGACCTGGGGAATAGTTACAGATGGGAGGAAGGAGACAATTGGAAGCTGGGGTGTATGGGGCACACGATGATTGGGAATTTAGATAAGACACCACGGTTAACACCCCTACTCGTATGATGTGCCATGGGATCTTTAGTGACCACAGAGAGTGAGGACACCAGTTTCAAAATCTCATCTAAAAGATGACACTCTACACAGGGCAATGTCCCTAATCACTGCCCTGGGGCATTGGGATATTATTTTTTTGACCAGAGGAATGAGTTCCTCCTACTGGCCCTCCAACACCACTTCCAGCAATGTCTGGTCTCCTATCCAGCTAGCTATGTGTTCTAATGTGTACTGCTCACTGCTGGAAGAGATGCATACAGCAGAAGAGACCAGTCATAGTGACTTTTAGTTCATCAAAGTCAAGTCTGTCATTGTCCATTAGCAGTTACAGGGCACAAAGTGAAAAACAGTCGAGGTTGTTGGGATAAAACCCAAGATCAGGTCTGATGTGTTAGCCCAGCACGGTACCTCTGTTACCTATTTCCCCCCAAGGCCTCTCTAGTATCCAACCAGCTGGACTGAATAGTGAAACATCGGACTAGAATGTTTCGACAAGGTCGTTGTAAAAAACTTTTGTCTGATTGTGATTGCTGAGCCAAGATGATGTATGAGGGCTCATACTGTGTGTGCAGGCAGCTACAAATTTGCCTGGCTAGTGGGGGGTGGGCAATGGGGGTTTGAGTTGCCTTGTTAATGGAAGACCGAGAGGCGAAAAAAGAACCCTTTGTGGCCCTTTTTCCCTTTTACGTATTCCTCATCAAAGGGAACTGGCTGTCTTGCAGCCAGATAATTGATACATGCGCTCCGAAAATGTAAATTGTCACCAGTGAAAATGAATTATCTCCACCTCAACAAATGAGAATGCTGCAGGCTTGATGTCTAGTTTTTTTTCATCTTGCATTTGACTTTTCGTGGCATATTGTAATATTCCTTGTCGGCAAAGCTTGAATATCCTCCAACAAAGGCTTGCCCTTTCTTGGCATTAATGCATTTAGAGTTATCAGAGAGGGTCAGACTTGTTTGGAAACAGTCCCTCTCCAGTATTCGGTCTAAAACACTATGGGAAAGAAAGGGGGGCACACAGTAACAGATACCGCCTGCCTACTTCAGTGAGTCACCCTTGAAGAAATAATCTCAGAACACAAACCAATGGGTGTGGAGAAGCAATGCATATCAAATTCCTTTGATGGAGTGGAGAAAGTGGTGTTGCCTGGTATTGTGCTGGACGTGATCAGTCAGCTGGTAGACACTTTATTAATGGAACTGATCTACACTGAACAAAAATATAAACGACATGTAAAATGTTGGTGCCATGTTTCATGAGATTAAATACATTTTGTGCACAAATGTGTTTATATCCCTGTTAGTGAGCATTTCTCCTTTGCCAAGATAATCCATCCACCTGACAGGTGTGGCATATCAAGAAGCAAATTAAACAGCATGATCAGGTGCACCTTGTGCTGTGGACAATAAAAAGCCAATCTAAAATGTGCAGTTTTATCACACACCACAATGCCACAGATGTCTCAAGTTTTGCGAGAGTGTGCAATTGGCATGCAGACTGCAGGAATGTTCACCAGAGCGGTTCCCAGAGAATTGAATGTTCATTTCTCTACCATAAGCCGCCTCCAACAACGTTTTAGAGAATGTGGCAGTACGTCCAAACAACCTCACAACTGCAGACCATGTGTATGGCATTGTGTGGGTGAGGGGTTTGCTGATGTCAACGTTGTGAACAGAGTGCCCCATGGTGGTGACGGGGTTATGGTATGGGCAGGCATACGCTACGGACAACGAACACAATTGCATTTTATCGATGGCAATTTGAATGCACAGAAATTCTGTGCTGAGAACCTGAGGCCCATTGTCGTGCCATTCATCTGCCGCCATCACTTCATGCTTCAGCATGATAATACACGGCCCAATATCGCAGGGATCTGTACGCAATTCCTGGAAGCTGAAAATGTCTCAGCTCTTCCATTGGCCTGCATACTCACGAGACATGGCACCCATTGAGCATGTTTGGGATGCTCTGGATTGACGTGTATGACGGCGTGTTCAGTTCCACAGGCCACAATCAACAGCCTGATCAACTCCATGAGAATGAGATGTGTCACGCTGCATGAGGCAAATGGTGGGCACACCAGATACTGACTGGTTTTCTGATCCACGGCCCTACCTTTTATAAGGTATCTGTGACAAACAGATGTATATCTGTAATCCCAGTCATGTGAAATTCATAGATAAGGGCCTAATGAATTTATTTAAATTGACTGATTTCTTTATATGAACTGTAACTCAGTAAAATCTTTGAAATAGTTACATGTTGCGTTTATGTTTTTGTTCAGTATAGCTTAGGTGAAACAGGCTTCTCTGGATCTCCCCACCCCCTGCCCAAACTCGTTTCCCCTCTTCATCCCCCTCCAGGCCTTGTTTTCGGTCCCCCCGCTCCGTGCAGAACGAATGGCACAGATGTTGTTGGAGAAGACAGGACCCATTTGGTCCCCTTCCGTGCCCTCCTCTCCCAGCATGGGGCCTGAAACTTGTTTTTCAATCATTGTTTCCCCCCCAACTTCTTTTACCCCCCAAAGAAAAAAGAAGCACAGAGAAAGAGGAGGGTGAGAGTGAGAGAGCAAGGAGAGAGGCAAAAAAGAAAGAGGGAGGGAAGGGCATCACAAAGCTGGGGTGGAAGGAATATAAAGAAAAAACATTCTTTATAACAATCTCCAATAATTTAACGCAGGGAGGTCCAAGAGTTGTCAGGGGAGAGACTAGTTGAGTTGTGCCTGTTTGGGCTCAAAGTCTATCATGGTAAGGCATGGTGCCTTAGGCTAGGAGCTTCAGTGTAGAGCTGTGTCATCCAGATAGGGAAGACACGGAGGCTAGAAGATGCAAGTTGGCAGGTGGCTGCTCTGGGTGACCTGGCTCTATATCTGGGCGGAAGGGTCACGCCAGTGTCAATGCCAATGCACCTGTATACCGGAGCCGGGACTGGCCGAGGGGTCAAAGACACCGGTCAAGGAGCATGACCGTCATCGATTGGAACACCGGCAGCATCGGCCACACAGGGACAAGCCACACCGGAGAAAAGGTTAGCTCCCCCCTTCCTTCCCCCTGACCTATCTCAGACATCTTTTGAGGGAAACCTGTACCATAGCAAAGAATGATGGATGAGTTCATTGGAGTTGTGGAGTGCTGATGCTATTAGCCTAGACAGTTCTCCATGTTCTCCATGTGCAGGATAGAAGTTGTGGAGTTAGGCTACATAATTAATTAATAATGCAATTCGTTGTCTTAATTTATAATGCATTACTGATTAAGTAATATATTTGATATTTTTTGACTAATTATATAACAGTACAGAAAGACATCAAGTTTGCATACAAAGTCAAATTAATGTTGGTCAATATGCATACATATTTTCTATCCAATTACTAATGTTAATGTAAATACATATGAAAAATGATCAGTTATATATTAATTATTTAAGGTTGTCATTTGCATGTTTGGTGTATTATTTACTCGTAGCCTGAGACCGCTATGCCTGCGCCAAGCTGTTATGAGAAACATTGCACTCAGCATGTGTCCCAGTGTGAGGACCAATGCGTGACATCTTTAAGATGGAAAACACTGAAAAATGTATTGGACAATTGATGGAAAACCAGTATGAGATGACTTGGGTCAGATTCACCGGCGTTGACTCTTGTTGCTGTATTTGCATCAATATTGTTGAAAACCTCAAACTGCAGCCAAAAAGTTTGGAATGTCGTTCTTCTTTCAACTTGTTTTAACGAACAATTGTTGCTCAAACAGATGACTTGGAATCTCTTCATGTTTATAAATGACTCTACTAACGTGTTATTAGCAGCAGCGTGAAAATAAACATTTGTTTATGTTTGTGTAACAAAAAATATTGAGTTACAAAATATTTTTATTAACAATTTCTTAACACATCTGTTTAGCATTCAATACACTAAGTGTAGCATGTAATTAACAATGAGCTTAAAGATCAATGTACTTCAAACATTTCTTGACTTACTCAAAATGTTTAACCTGACACAACTCAAATCTGGACCCCCTACAAAATCAACTGTAACTGTACTCTGCTATGGTAGTACAACGGGTTTCCACAAAGGTTTTGAGTAATAACAGCACATTGGGATTTACAGTGTACCTTTGATGAAACAATAATATACCCTCAATCTAATTACTTTTTGTGATCATTGACCTGATTTTCAGTGTATAACTATAAAAATGACGTAGCACTGGATTGCTTCTGTTTTAAGATACATTTGTGTAGTGGTGCTTTAAAAGAGGTTGCAAGTCAGTGAGGGCTCCGAGGAGGAGGGAGGGGAGGACCAACAACTCAGAGAATTTCAGAAAAATAGTGAAACATTAAAGTTTTCCTTTTTAGATAAAACTATATTAAATATATTCACATGTCAACAAATAATTGATTAAAACACACTGTGTTGCAATGAAGGTCTACTGAAGCCTCAACATTACTCGGTAGGGTAGCACCATGGTGTAGCAGGAGAACAGCTAGTTTCCGTCCTCCTTTGGTTACGTTGACTTCAATACAAAACCTAGGGGTCTCATGGTTCTCACCCACTTCCATAGACTTACACAGTAATTATGACAGCTTCCGGAGGATGTCCTCCAAACATATCAGAGCTCTCACAGCATGAACTGACATGTTGCCCACCCAATCAAAGGATCAGAGAAATAATCTAGTACTGAAAGCATAAGCTACAACTAGCTAGCACTGCAGTGCATAAAATGTAGTGAGTAGTTAACTCAAAGAGAGATAAAGACAATAGTTTAACCATTTAGAACAAATTAATTTCTTTAAAAATGAAGGAGAAGCAAGAAAGAGAGGGCGTTAGAGCTAGCTATATTTTGTTGTATTTTTTTCACGTTTCACTAGCTGGCTATGGCTACCTAACACAGGAACTCTTCCAAGTCAAGGTAAGCTTTTGGTTTTATTAATTTATTGCCACCAGGGCCTGCCGGTGTAATTGATAAGCTGCTTGTTGAATGTACACTGTACTGCATGATTGTAGCGGGTTTACAAACGCGTTATTTTAGTAGCTAGGTTGACTATGACGTTACTAACGTTGTTATCTAATATGGTGACAACGATGTCTAGCGGTTATGATATGAAGGTTTGGCTTGGAAAGGTTTTTTCGTCTGGTCAAATACAGCTGATGTGTTGTCACTGAAGTCCACAAGCGAAGGGTAAACGTGAGAAGAGACGAGTGCATAGATCCGAAAAGGAATTATACAACGAGCCAAATGTTCATGCTGTTTGTATGTGGCTACTATGAAAGTGAACTGTCTTTGCGTGTGATCAGGGGTGTATTCATTCCGCCGATTCTGTTGAAAAACATTTCTTAAATTAAATGAAACTGGGAAAAACATACATTAATTTGTCCAATAGAAACTCTTGTTTGCAACGGTTGGACTAATGATTACACCCTAGATCAGCTAGACGCAGGCAAAAGTGTGCAAGGCGGTATTGAATGTGTCTGTCACCTTGATTTCTCCAATTTTTCTCTCAATCTGTGCATCTACATTGTAAACTTTCATTCAAAGGCTAGGTTGGAGGAACCTCATGAGTATAGGGAAAATGTTAGTGTCATGTAGTAGCCTAAACCTATTGATGTTACATTGAGCTCTGTGAATGGAATTTGAATGACAGTTATCCAATATGCTGTAATATAAATAAGGCCATGCTCATGAAAAAAATGATCATCGTCATCTTAAAAGGCACCTGTTGCAAGTATATATATTTCTAGCTTGCTTGAAATAAAATAAAAAACACGTCAAAAGCTTTTAGCATTAATTCCCTCTTTTTAAACACATTATTTTTCTCATTCCATTCATCTCTCTCACCCATTCCAACACCTCCTTGACCTTTTGAGACTTCATAAAATTAAAAGAGGTCAATTTTAAAGCCATCCCTCAGCACATCTTTAACCCACCACCATTGCCATGCATTGTGTTTAGGGCTAGCCATCTTCCTTCAGCCTCTCCAAACCTTTTGTTCATGGCTGAAATCTGGCCAAGGCCATCTAGCCCGAGTTCTTGGATCAATATAAGCGTCCATCACCTCGACTGGGCCTTTCTAGAGCGACACAATGGCAGGTTCACTAAACAACACTTTATCTATGTGGTTTTTGGGAGGGAATTAACTACCAGTGGCAGTTTCCCCCTTTTATCTCTCTTCTCTCCCTCCGAGAGCCCTGTTTGCACAGGGGATCTTGGGTAATTGGGATAAGTAACTATTAGCTCCTGAAGTTGTTTTTCTTTTCTCTTCACAGCTATGCTCTAGCAGGACCTCCTTGTTGTTTCTGCTGTAATGTATCACTTGGTGATGACATCTGAGTGGATTTGTAGCAGGATGGAAAAAAGAGATCCATTTTGTCTCAATTAAAACTCTAAATATTAAAAGAACATTTGAATGCATATGTTACTCTTTAGAGCTACTCTGCATGAATCTGTAGGCTAGAGCAAGTCAAACCTCTCCATAAGTCATTTAAATTCAGTTGAAAAATAAGGCTGTCGATATTAGCAGATATTATTGTGATTGCATCTCTCTACAAAACAACTCCTTGCATTTCCAATTCCTTGTTGTGCAACATATTTTCAGTTTAGATGAAATAATGCAATGATAAACCATGAGATATGACATGATTGCAAGAACTGTAAAATCTCTTCAGTTCATTAGAGATGAGATCATATCATTTACATCTATTGTTTAGAAACATGGGAGCCTCCACATTTCCTGCCTCACCATGTAGGGTTGACAGAACTGCTGCTACAAATAAGAAAACATGGAAGAAAACATGGAAATTGAAGACCAGTCCACATGGCTGTTTGTATTATAAGCTTCTAAGAATGCAGGAAACCAAACATATAGGCAACCAATAAAGCTTATGAGGATCAATATTGCTGTAGGGTACCATAATTTATAACCCTGAAATTGGCACTTCAAATAAGGGAACATGTAAATAAATGTAAACGAATAAGGTAGGCTTTAAAGTGCCCCAGAAGCAAATTATCTTATTATTGCGTTTCAGGAAACAATTTATGTTCAAAGAGGACCACAATATATCCTGTTTAGCCCATGTATGCAGTGGCAGTCCTTTTTATTTCTTGCCATTTATGTTTGTAATGCTTACTTAGCAGGTGTTGGTGATAAAACGGTGGCATAAACCCCTCATGCGATTAAAGTCATTTCCAGCCAGGGAGTTAAAACGTGGGAGTGTCGCTTTTTTAAAGCGGTGACTTGTTGCCGCTTCGCCTACCTCAATTCTGTCCGCATCATAGTCACGAGGGACCGTTCCTAATTGCGTTGGCGCTTTGTTGGATCTAGATAAAGCGGTAGTCATTGTGTGACGGAATGGCAAACGAAACAAACATTGAAATATCTGAACAATTTTATTCAATCTTGATAAGAAATTCCTCAAATTGAAATTTGGTTCGTGCGTAAAAGTTGAAAGGAAACGAACGTCCTCAAGTGAAATAATATGCACCAGATAGGTCAACGATGCAATAAGAATTTGATTACATGCTGTGTTTTGGTGACCTAACATTTAAAATGACGGAACAGGTGTTTACAAGATTGTTGGTATTTTTCGCAACTCTTGGCAACCTTGCAGGTAAGGCTTTTATTTTGATATGATATATGTAATGTAGGCCTATCTATGGTAAACATCGATTGTATGCCATATCTGATAATGCATTTAGTGTTAATTTAATTCTCATTATTGCTACTAATGAAATAAATAAAGTTTGTAATACCGTAGTTGTAGCCTATATTGGCTGGGTTATTGTTGCCTGGTTTGTGAGCTATTGAATGAATTGAACTCATTCTCAACAGAAGTTTCTCTCTCAACAAAATAACTTTATCTCAACAACAGTTTACAAACATAGATTCCAGTGGTATCAGAGCCACCATTTGTTTATTGACAGGCTTAGCTTTTTAAAGCCAGACTTTAGACTTAACTGTATGATCAATAGTTATTAATCAATAGTTATCTCCTGTTACAGATTTTTTTTAATCCCCTACTTTTTTCAACAAGAGAGGAACAAATGTATTTTTACATTTAATTTTCCTACTTTTCAATGGCACTTTGTTGTTTAGTAAATAATCAACACTTGATCTAACCTACAGCACCTGCCAAGTCAGCCCATCTGTGTGACACACTATTGTTATTCCAATCAATATGGAAGTGACAATTTAGGAAAGATTTATTAGACTATTCTAGAGATTTTGAAAATAATAAACATGTAAAAATATAATATTTGATTTTCAAAAAATAGTTGTAGGATTTTGAGATGTTTCTTCCTCACGAAATAGCTCTGTCCGAAAGAATATAGACTTTACATGGCAAGCCACAGACAAGATTGTCTTATCCTATGATCAGGAATAGGCCTATGGCTAGCCTAGTGTTGCAAGTTACATCTGAAAACCTATGAAAAAGATCTTGACAGTCTTTGAAAGCATGTCCTCTCATGCATGATGAAAGCATCCATCAGATAGCTGTTCTAGTTGCAATATTTTAATATAAAAATCAACACAGGCACATATAGCCCATCGCAGCTCAATGGCCAAAGTTTGTGATTTTTATCCAATAGTACATATCTGCAATTAAGCCTTAGAATCAATAGGGTATCATCCTCCCAAGTCCCTCCCATTGGCCCATGTGATTGACATGTTTTGACATTGCCATTCAATAAGGGCATTGTTGACAGGCCAGTAATAGCATGGGTACACTGCCACTGCCCAACACTCAGCGCACAGGTGACAGATTTCCCTGTGAGCCCTCTTGATTTTGTTTGTGCGAATGCGCTTTTGTTGCATCGTTTAGTGGGGGGAGGCCTTTCGACTGGTTTAGCTTCCTGTCCCATACAGGAAGTACAGCAAATACCCCCCACTTCCTCCAACTTGGAGTCATACAATACCATAGGACAATTAAACAATGGGAATTCCAATGCTGCTGGCTTAAGAATAGACATTGTTTGTTGGTAGCCGGAGTCTCTGCTTGTTTGTGTTGGGTGTTCTTACTTAAGTGTGTGAGCTGACCCTGGACTAGGGGCACCCTTTTTATTTTTATTTTATTTTATTTTACCTTTATTTAACTAGGCAAGTCAGTTAAGAACAAATTCTTATTTTCAATGACGGCCTAGGAACAGTGGGTTAACTGCCTGTTCAGGGGCAGAACGACAGATTTGTACCTTGTCAGCTCAGGGATTTGAACTTGCAACCTTCCGGTTACTAGTCCAACACTCTAACCACTAGGCTACCCTGCCGCCCCTTTGGGTGTGGTGTCTCTGTACTGTAAAAGTTCACTATTGCTGAACTCTTAAGTATACTCTTGCTCCACTTTGAGTTTGTTCATCTCTTCATCTGCCATTAGCCTCTGAGTCATACTGTACCACAATGTCGTCTCCATCACAGTAAAACTCATTTTTGAAGGTGGGAGTTGCTTATGGTATGAAAAGCATTGGGGAGCCTCCCAATGGAGGCTCTTGTTGTATCTAGCCTTCAAAACTGACCCAGGATCGGGGGCGCTAGTGCTCATGCGTATGGAGTAGAAGCATTCCTTCAAATCTCCTCTCCACTTATTTTGAAATCTTTAATTGTTACCATTTTAGTTTCAAGTTTGCAAAAAAATATATACACATTGTTTAGTATGTTTCCCAGGCACTAACTACAGCAAAAAAGTTAAATATTGCGATGAAAACCAACAGAACAGCTAACACAAAATCTACACAGGCCCAACAAGCAGCATCTAGCTCCATTTGAGTACTGAAGGTGACAACTCTCCAAATACCCAGCAACAAGATTCAATGTGTCAACAAATGAAAGAGGCTGTAATAAATCTATCAACGATAATTTTGACAGGCTCGAAACAAAGTTTGAGTCTCTAAAGACAGCACAGGCCGAACTGAAGAGCCGCATGGACACAGCCAATTAGGACTTGTCTGACCATGACACCCGGATCGGTGGCCTGGAAACCACCTGCGCGCAGCTTAGAAAGAAGAACAAGGCGCTCCAAGCGAAGGTTCTCGATTTAGAAGGCAGCAGTTGCAGGCTGAACATCAAACTTGTGGGGATTTTGGAGGATGAAGAACAAGGTTAACCCACAGAGTTCATGTCCTAGCTCATTCCTAAGCTGCTGGGCGACGACAACTTCCCAAAGCCTCTCATCATTGACCGTGCACACCGCTCTCTACAGGCGAATCCCTCACCCGGTGCCAAGCCACGCACCATAATTGCAAGGGTACATCGCTTTCAGGAAAAGGAGCTCATTCTACGACTTGGATGACAGCGAGCTATGGAATACAAAGGCCAAAAGGTTCTCATCTTCCCGACTAAACAACGGAGGCCCTAATCTATGGATTTCACATGACCTAGGAATCCAGATATGCATCTGTTGGTCACATATACCTTAAAAGAAAAGGTAGGGGCGTGGATCAGTGATCATTTGCCCACTGAAGTTGGTTATGACACCGAACTGCAGTCAGATCAAAATCCTGAGGTTCCCTCAGACGGTTTCTGTTAGTTTGTGCAGAAATTCCTTGTTTGTGAACCCACAGTTTCATCAGCTGTCCGGTTTGCTGGTCTCTGACGATCCCGCAAGTGAAGCCAGATGTGGAGGTCCCGGGCTTGCGTGGTTACACTTGGTCTGCGGTTGTGAGGCCAGTTGGAAGTATTTCCAAATTCTCTAAAACAACATTGGAGGCAGCTAATGGTAGAGAAATTAACATTAATTTCTCTGCCAACAGGTATGGTGGATATTCCTGCAGTCAGCATGCCAATTACACACTTCCTCAACTTGAGACATCTGTGGCATTTAGTTTTATGTCAAAACTGCACATTTTAGAGTGGCCTTTTATTTTCCCCAGCACAAGGTGCACCTGTATAATGGTCATGCTGTTTAATCCGCTTCTTAATATGCCACACCTATCAGGTGGATGGATTATCTTGGCAAAGGAAAAATGCTCACTAATGCTCATTGCATTTATATTTTTGTTCAGTGTACACGTGGGTAGGGGTAAAAGTAAGGCAGGCAGTGCGGGAGGGGTTCACCGGTACAGCTGATATAGGGAGAAGGGGGGAGAAGGATGAAGTGAGGGAGGGAGACTGTTATTGACAAAATAAGGTTGTTAAACATAAAGTGTTCAACAGGAATCTCTGTGTGTCAGTGTCCCCACCTGGGGTCCACAGTGTCCACACTAAGTGGCTACAGAGTACTTTATACTGAAAAACAGACACACACACTCACATCAGTGGCGGTCGGTGCCATTTAAGATTAGGGAGGACAATTGTTATTTTTATGAACATGGCCTTATTTCTATTACAGCATATTGGATGACTGTCATTCATATTCCATTCACCCAGTTCAACGTAACATCGATAGGTTTAGGCTACTACATGATACTCAAAGTTTCCCTATACCTATCATGAGGTTGCTACAACCTAGCCTATGAATGAAAGTTTAAAATGTAGGTGCACAGGTCGAGAGAAATTTGAGTAATCAAGGTGACGGTCATTGACACATTCAATATTTCCTTGCACAATCTTGCCTGTATCTAGCTGATCTAGGGTGTAATCATTAGTCAGTTGCAAACAAGAGTTTCTATTGGACAAATTCAGGTATGTTTATATTTTTATTTTATTTAACCGTTATTTAACTAGGCAAGTCGGTTAAGAACAAATTCTTATTTACAATGATGGCCTACCAAAAGGAAAAAGGCCTCCTGCGGGGATGGGGGCCTGGAATTAAAAATGAATACAATATAAATATAGGACAAAACACACATCACAACAAGAGAGACAAGACTCCACTCCATAAAGAGAGACCGAAGAAGACAACATAGCAAGGCAGTAACACATGACAACACAGCATGGTAGCAACATAACAACAACAACAACAACATGGTAGCAACAAAACATGATAGCAGCACAAAACATGGTACAAACATTATTGGGCACAGACAACAGCACAAAGGGCAATAAGGTAGAGGCAACAATACATCACACAAAGCAGCCACAACTGTCAGTGAGTGTGTCCATGATTGAGTCTTTGAGATTGAGATAAAACTGTCCAGTTTGAGTGTTTGTTGCAGCTCATTCTAGTCACTAGCTGCTGAAAAGAGGGAGCGACCCAGGGATGTGTGTGCTTTGGGGACCTTTAACAGAATGTGACTGGCAAAACGGGTGTTGTATGTGGAGGATGAGGGCTGCAGTAGATATCTCAGATAGGTGGGAGTGATGCCTAAGAGGGTTTTATAAATGCGCATCAACCAGTGGGTCTTGCGACAGGTATACAGAGATGACCAGTTAACAGAGTATAGAGTGCAGTGATGTGTCCTATAAGGAGCATTGGGGGTAAATCTGATTGCCGAATGGTTAAGAACATCTAGCTGCTCGAGAGCACCCTTACCTGCCGATCTATAAATTATGTCTCCGTAATCTAGCATGGGTAGGATGGTCATCTGAATCAGGGTTAGTTTGGCAGCTAGGCTGAAAGAGGAGCGATTACGATAGAGGAAACCAAGTCTATATTTAACTTTAGCCTGCAGCTTTGATATGTGCTGAGAGAAGGACAGTGCACCGTCTAGCCATACTCCCAAGTACTTGTATGAGGTGACTACCTCAAGCTCTAAACCCTCAGGTAGTAATAGCACCTGTGGAAATAGGGGCATTCTTCTTACCACATTACCTTTGTTTTGGAGGTGTTCAGAACAAGGTTAAGGGTAGAGAAAGCTTGTTGGACATTAAGACAGCTTTGTTGTAGCACTTAACACAAAATCCAGGGAGGGGCCAGTTGAGTATAAGACTGTATCATCTGCATATAAATGGATGAGAGCTTCCTACTGCCTGAGCTATGTTGTAAATTGAGAAGAGTGTAGGACCTAGGATCGAGCCTTGGGGTACTCCCTTGGGTACAGGCAGTGGCTGAGATGGCAGATGTTCTGACTTAATACACTGCACACTTTGAGAGAGATAGTTAGCAAACCAGGCCAAAGACCCCTCAGACACCAATACTCCTTAGCCGGCCCACAATAATGGAATGGTCTACCGTATCAAAAGCTTTGGCCAAGTCAATAAAAATAGCAGCACAATATTGCTTAGAATCAAGGGCAATGGTGACATCATTGAGGACCTTTAAGTTTGCAGTGACACATCCATAACCTGAGTGGAAACCAGATTGCATACCCGAGTTAATACTATAGACATCAAGAAAGCCAGTCAGTTGATTATTGACAAGTTTTTCCAACACTTTTGATAAACAGGGCAAAATAGAAATACAGTGCCTTGCGAAAATATTCGGCCCCCTTGAACTTTGCGACCCTTTGCCACATTTCAGGCTTCAAACATAAAGATATAAAACTGTATTTTTTTGTGAAGAATCAATAACAAGTGGGACACAATCATGAAGTGGAACGACATTTATTGGATATTTCAAACTTTTTTAACAAATCAAAAACTGAAAAATTGGGCGTGCAAAATTATTCAGCCCCCTTAAGTTAATACTTTGTAGCGCCACCTTTTGCTGCGATTACAGCTGTAAGTCGCTTGGGGTATGTCTCTATCAGTTTTGCACATCGAGAGACTGACATTTTTTCCCATTCCTCCTTGCAAAACAGCTCGAGCTCAGTGAGATTGGATGGAGAGCATTTGTGAACAGCAGTTTTCAGTTCTTTCCACAGATTCTCGATTGGATTCAGGTCTGGACTTTGACTTGGCCATTCTAACACCTGGATATGTTTATTTTTGAACCATTCCATTGTAGATTTTGCATTATGTTTTGGATCATTGTCTTGTTGGAAGACAAATCTCCGTCCCAGTCTCAGATCTTTTGCAGACTCCATCAGGTTTTCTTCCAGAATGGTCCTGTATTTGGCTCCATCCATCTTCCCATCAATTTTAACCATCTTCCCTGTCCCTGCTGAAGAAAAGCAGGCCCAAACCATGATGCTGCCACCACCATGTTTGACAGTGTTCAGGGTGATGAGCTGTGTTGCTTTTACGCCAAACATAACGTTTTGCATTGTTGCCAAAAAGTTCAATTTTGGTTTCATCTGACCAGAGCACCTTCTTCCACATGTTTGGTGTGTCTCCCAGGTGGCTTGTGGCAAACTTTAAACAACACTTTTTATGGATATCTTTAAGAAATGGCTTTCTTCTTGCCACTCTTCCATAAAGGCCAGATTTGTGCAATATACGACTGATTGTTGTCCTATGGACAGAGTCTCCCACCTCAGCTGTAGATCTCTGCAGTTCATCCAGAGTGATCATGGGCCTCTTGGCTGCATCTCTGATCAGTCTTCTCCTTGTATGAGCTGAAAGTTTAGAGGGACGGCCAGGTCTTGGTAGATTTGCAGTGGTCTGATACTCCTTCCATTTCAATATTATCGCTTGCACAGTGCTCCTTGGGATGTTTAAAGTTTGGGAAATCTTTTTGTATCCAAATCCGGCTTTAAACTTCTTCACAACAGTATCTCGGACCTGCCTGGTGTGTTCCTTGTTCTTCATGATGCTCTCTGCGCTTTTAACGGACCTCTGAGACTATCACAGTGCAGGTGCATTTATACGGAGACTTGATTACACACAGGTGGATTGTATTTATCATCATTAGTCATTTAGGTCAACATTGGATCATTCAGAGATCCTCACTGAACTTCTGGAGAGAGTTTGCTGCACTGAAAGTAAAGGGGCTGAATAATTTTGCACGCCCAATTTTTCAGTTTTTGATTTGTTAAAAAAGTTTGAAATATCCAATAAATGTCGTTCCACTTCATGATTGTGTCCCACTTGTTGTTGATTCTTCACAAAAAAATACAGTTTTATATCTTTGTTTGAAGCCTGAAATGTGGCAAAAGGTCGCAAAGTTCAAGGGGGGCGAATACTTTCGCAAGGCACTGTAGGCCTATAACATTTAGAATCAGCTGGATCTCCCCCTTTAAATAAAGGACAAACTGTGGCTGCCTTCCAAGCAATGGGAACCTCTCCAGAAAGGAGATACAGGCTTGGTGATGATAGGGGCAGCAACCTTAAAGAAGAAAGGGTCTAAACCATCTGACCCAGATGTTTTTTTTGGGTTCAAGTTTAAGGAGCTCCTTTAGCACCTCGGACTCAGTCGCTGCCTGCAGTGAGAAACTTTGTAGCGGGGCAGGTGAAAAACGAGGGAGAAGCATCGGGGATAGTCGCATTAGAAAGGGTGGGAGATGAGGAAATGTTGGATGGGCAAGGAAGGATGGCTGAGTCAAATAGGAATCCTGACTTAATGAAGTGGTGATTAAAGAGCTTACTCATGTGCTTCTTGTCATGTAACAACCACATAATCAACATTAAGGGACATGGGCAGCTGTGAGGGGGAGGCTTTATTCTTTAACCGTTTTACATAACTTCTTGGAGTTACAGAGAGAGAACTGCTCCTTAAAGTAACTAACTTTGGCCTTCCGGATAGCCTGAGTGCACTTATTTCTCATTTGCCTGAACGATAGCCAGTCAACCTGAGTATGCGTGTGCCGAGCCTTTCGCCAAATGTAATTCTTAAGGTGGAGTAACTCTGCAAGATCACGGTTGAACCAGGGGCTGAACCAGTTTTGAATTCACATTTTCTTTATGGGGGTGTGTTTGTTAACAATACCACTGAAAATATAAAAAAGAAGGTCCAAGCGTCATCGACAGAGCTGATCATGAAGGAAGGCTTGCTCATTAAAGTTTTTTAGCAAGCGTCTATGACAAATCAGGAAAGGTTGTTTCACTGAGCAGCCATTGCGAACACAGACTGTAAAACAGTGATCACTAAGGTCATTACAGAAAACACCAGACTGATACCTATCAGGATTATTTGTGAGGATAACATCGAGGAGAGTAGCCTTATTTTGGGGTGTTTGGAGTCATACCTTGTGAGATTGGTAATAATGTGAGAACTATTTAAGGAGTCCCATTGCTTTAGGACTTGGTCAGATGGTTTAAGCATGTCCAGGTTTAAGTCACCTAGCAGGACAAATTCAGACTTAGTGTAAGGGGTCAGGAGAGAGCTTAGGGCAGGTAAGGTATGGGCTGGTTCTGATGGAGGATGATTAGCACCCAGCAACAGTCAACAAAGAGCTATTTGAAAGTTTAATGCTTAAAACCAGCAAGTCAAATTATTTGGGGACAGACTTGGTGGAGACAACTGAGCACTGAAGGGGATCCTTGGTAAAGATTGCCACTCCCCCACCTTTGGATGATCTGTTTTCCCAGAAAAAGGTTATAATCAGAAAGGTTAACATCAGTATTCAAAACACTCTTCCTTAATCTCTTGAAGCTAGGGGGCGCTATTTTTATTTTTGGAAAAATAACGCTTCCAAAGTAAACGGCCTATTTCTCAGGACCAGATGCTAGAATATGCATATAGCTTAGGATAGAAAACACTCTAAAGTTTCCAAAACTGTAAAAATATTGTCTGTGAGTATAACAGAACTGATATTGCAGGCGAAAGCCTGAGAAAAATCCAATCAGGAAGTGACTCTTATTTTGAAACCCCTGTCTTTCTATGCATCCCTATTGCCCATTGAAAGGGATATCAACCAGATTCCTTTTTCTTTGGCTTCCCTAAGGTGTCTACAGCCTTTAGACATAGTTTCAGGCCTTTATTTTGAAGAATGAGCGTAAACGTCCACATTGGGTAAGTGGTCAAATCAAATCAAATTTTATTTGTCACATACAAATGGTTAGCAGATGTTAATGCGAGTGTAGCGAAATGCTTGTGCTTCTAGTTCCGACAATGCAGTAATAACCAACAAGTAATCTAACTAACAATTCCAAAACTACTGTCTTTAACACAGTGTAAGGGGATAAAGAATATGTACATAAGGATATATGAATGAGTGATGGTACAGAGCAGCATAGGCAGGATACAGTAGATGGTATCGAGTACAGTATATACATGAGGTGAGTATGTAAACAAAGTGGCATAGTTAAAGTGGCTAGTGATACATGTATTACATAAGGATGCAGTCGATGATATAGAGTACAGTATATACGTATGCATATGAGATTAATAATGTAGGGTAAGTAACATTATATAAGGTAGCATTGTTTAAAGTGGCTAGTGATATATTTACATAATTTCCCATCAATTCCCATTATTAAAGTGGCTGGAGTTGAGTCAGTGTCAGTGTCAGTGTGTTGGCAGCAGCCACTCAATGTTAGTGGTGGCTGTTTAACAGTCTGATGGCCTTGAGATAGAAGCTGTTTTTCAGTCTCTCGGTCCCAGCTTTGATGCACCTGTACTGACCTCGCCTTCTGGATGATAGCGGGGTGAACAGGCAGTGGCTCGGGTGGTTGATGTCCTTGATGATCTTTATGGCCTTCCTGTAACATTGGGTGGTGTAGGTGTCCTGGAGGGCAGGTAGTTTGCCCCCGGTGATGCGTTGTGCAGACCTCACTACCCTCTGGAGAGCCTTACGGTTGTGGGCGGAGCAGTTGCCGTACCAGGCGGTGATACAGCCCGCCAGGATGCTCTCGATTGTGCATCTGTAGAAGTTTGTGAGTGCTTTTGGTGACAAACTGAATTTCTTCAGCCTCCTGAGGTTGAAGAGGCGCTGCTGCGCCTTCTTCACGATGCTGTCTGTGTGAGTGGACCAATTCAGTTTGTCTGTGATGTGTATGCCGAGGAACTTAAAACTTGCTACCCTCTCCACTACTGTTCCATCGATGTGGATAGGGGGGTGTTCCCTCTGCTGTTTCCTGAAGTCCACAATCATCTCCTTAGTTTTGTTGACGTTGAGTGTGAGGTTATTTTCCTGACACCACACTCCGAGGGCCCTCACCTCCTCCCTGTAGGCCGTCTCGTCGTTGTTGGTAATCAAGCCTACCACTGTTGTGTCGTCCGCAAACTTGATGATTGAGTTGGAGGCGTGCGTGGCCACGCAGTCGTGGGTGAACAGGGAGTACAGGAGAGGGCTCAGAACGCACCCTTGTGGGGCCCCAGTGTTGAGGATCAGTGGGGTGGAGATGTTGTTTTCTACCCTCACCACCTGGGGGCGGCCCGTCAGGAAGTCCAGTACCCAGTTGCACAGGGCGGGGTCGAGACCCAGGGTTCACAGCATTCTCACATAGGTATTCCTCTTGTCCAGATGGGTTAGTGCAGTGTGCAGTGTGGTTGAGATTGCATCGTCTGTGGACCTATTTGGGCGGTAAGCAAATTGGAGTGGGTCTAGGGTGTCGGGTAGGGTGGAGGTGATATGGTCCTTGACTAGTCTCTCAAAGCACTTCATGATGACGGAAGTGAGTGCTACGGGGCGGTAGTCGTTTAGCTCAGTTACCTTAGCTTTCTTGGGAACAGGAACAATGGTGGCCCTCTTGAAGCATGTGGGAACAGCAGACTGGTATAGGGATTGATTGAATATGTCCGTAAACACACCGGCCAGCTGGTCTGCGCATGCTCTGAGGGCGCGGCTGGGGATGCCGTCTGGGCCTGCAGCCTTGCGAGGGTTAACACGTTTAAATGTGTTACTCACCTCGGCTGCAGTGAAGGAGAGTCCGCATGTTTTCGTTGCAGGCCGTGTCAGTGGCACTGTATTGTCCTCAAAGCGGGCAAAAAAGTTATTTCGTCTGCCTGGGAGCAGGACATCCTGGTCCGTGACTGGGCTGGATTTATTCTTGTAGTCCGTGATTGACTGTAGACCCTGCCACATGCCTCTTGTGTCTGAGCCGTTGAATTGAGATTCTACTTTGTCTCTGTACTGACGCTTAGCTTGTTTGATAGCCTTGCGGAGGGAATAGCTGCACTGTTTGTATTCGGTCATGTTACCAGTCACCTTGCCCTGATTAAAAGCAGTGGTTCGCGCTTTCAGTTTCACGCGAATGCTGCCATCAATCCACGGTTTCTGGTTAGGGAATGTTTTAATCGTTGCTATGGGAACGACATCTTCAACGCACGTTCTAATGAACTCGCACACCGAATCAACATATTCATCAATATTGTTATCTGACGCAATACGAAACATGTCCCAGTCCACGTGATGGAAGCAGTCTTGGAGTGTGGAGTCAGCTTGGTTGGACCAGCGTTGGACAGACCTCAGCGTGGGAGCCTCTTGTTTTAGTTTCTGTCTGTAGGCAGGGATCAACAAAATAGAGTCATGGTCAGCTTTTCCGAAAGGAGGGCGGGGCAGGGCCTTATATGTGTCGCGGAAGTTAGAGTAACAATGATCCAAGGTTTTTCCACCCCTGGTTGCGCAATCGATATGCTGATAAAATTTAGGGAGTCTTGTTTTCAGATTAGCCTTGTTAAAATCGCCAGCTACAATGAATGCAGCCTCCGGATAAATGGATTCCAGTTTGCAAAGAGTCAAATAAAGTTAGTTCAGAGCCATCGGTGTGTCTGCTTGGGGGGGGATATATACGGCTGTGATTATAATCGAAGATAATTCTCTTGGTAGATAATGCGGTCTACATTTGATTGTGAGGAATTCTAAATCAGGTGAACAGAAGGATTTGAGTTCCTGTATGTTTCTTTCATCACACCATGTCTCGTTAGCCATAAGGCATACGCCCCCGCCCCTCTTCTTACCAGAAAGATGTTTGTTTCTGTCGGTGCGATGCGTGGAGAAACCCGCTGGCTGATATATCCGATAGCGTCTCTCCAGTGAGCCATGTTTCCGTGAAGCAAAGAACGTTACAGTCTCTGAAGTCCCTCTGGAATGCTACCCTTGCTCGGATTTCATCAACCTTGTTGTCAAGAGACTGGACATTGGCGAGAAGAATGCTAGGGAGTGGTGCACGATGTGCCCGTCTCCGGAGTCTGACCAGAAGACCGCCTCGTTTCCCTCTTTTTCGGAGTCGTTTTTTTGGGTCGCTGCATGGGATCCATTCCGTTGTCCTGTGTGAAAGGCAGAACACAGGATCCGCGTCGCGAAAAACATATTCTTGGTCGTACTGATGGTGAGTTGACGCTGATCTTATATTCAGTAGTTCTTCTCGACTGTATGTAATGAAACCTAAGATGACCTGGGGTACTAATGTAAGAAATAACACGTAAAAAAAAAAAAACACTGCATAGTTTCCTAGGAACGCGAAGCGAGGCGGCCATCTCTGTCGGCGCCGGAAGTGTTAGTTGTTGGCTCTCAGTGTGATATATTATCGAATAGATATTTGAAAAACACCTTGAGGATTGATTATAGAAAACGTTTGCCATGTTTCTGTCGATATTATGGACATAATTTGGAATTTTTGTCTGCGTTGTCGTGACCGCTATTTCCGGTGGATTCCTGGGCATAATGCATCAAACTAACGGAGGTATTTTGGATATAAAATCATCTTTATGGAACAAAAGGAACATTTATTGTGTAACTGGGAGTCTCGTGAGTGCAAATATCCGAAGATCATCAAAGGTAAGTGATTTAATTTATTGCTTTTCTGACTTTTGTGACCAATCTACTTGGCTGCTAGCTGTTTGTAATATTTTGCCTACTGAGAGAGAGGTGCTCACATAAATGCTTCGATAGCTTTCGCCGAAAAGCTTTATTGAAATCTGACACGCCAGGTGGATTAACAACAAGCTAAGCAGTGTTTTGCTATATTGCACTTGTGATTTCATGAAAATTAAATATTTTTAGTGATTTAATTTGAATTTGGCGCTCTGCAATTCAGCGGTGGTGGATGAAAATGATCCCGGGATGGGTGCATCAAGAAGTTTTAACACTGCTGCACCTGCAGAGTGGTTGTTGCCATATGATAACCAGATATTGTTAACCCATTTATTTTTCCAAAAAGCTAGATCGGAGGAACAAGCATGAGTCTCTTATAGAAAGTAAAAGTCTGCATTAAACCGTTTGCAATACAGGAAAATAGCCCTATGTTTAAGTAAATAACGAATACCCCTGACATTAATTGATCAAAGAGATAAAGACAAACTTCAACCAACAACCTTGTTATGCTAATATAAGCTTTTCCTAAGTATAAGTATCTCAAAAGGATTTCCATCCCATTATTAACCTCCAACAAAAAACAAACACATACTGGTCATAAAGTTACCAAAGTATTCTTACTCCCACAAGGGGGAGACATTGTGCATATTTTACAATAAGCAGTTATTCACCCATAGTCAGTGTTTAGTTTACCAGTTCTCAGATCAGCCTTTTCTCATTCAAGTGTTTGTGTACATTTTGTATAATAAACGGGTGTTTGAGTAGGCTAAACCAGCTAGCTGCAGTCGCTAGCTAGGTAAGTGAAAAAATATGGCTAGCTCTCTCTATTGCTCTCTTGCTTTTTTGCTTTATTTTTGGAGAAATTAATTTGTTCAAAACTGTTAAACTATTGTCTTTCTCTTTGTGGCAAACATTTTATGCACTGCAGTGCTAGCTAGCTGTACCTTATGCTTTCAGGCAAGGCACTTGCAATGCCAGGGTTGTGGGTTTGATTCCCACAGGGGACCAGAAAGAAAATGTATGTACTCACTATTGTAAGGTGTTCTGGATAAGAGCATCTGCTAAATAACTAAAATGGAAGGAGCCACAGCCCACACAGTTATACACCTGAGCCTTCTTACTGCAGAACACAATCAATTCGTCAGATTGATGCAGGTGTGGGTTGTAGGGCGTCTTAGTGTTCTACATTTATTCAATATGGGTAACTCGTAAAATAGCCTGTTTTGAACTGTGTGCTAACCTGAGAAGTAGTAATCAAAAGGAGGGAAACTGGGAATTGCTAAGTAAATGGAAGAATACTCTTATTGCAATGTGCGTGGCTCTTCAAAGAGCCTTTGGTTGTGCAATGTGTAGTCTATCGCAAAAGATGTTGCCTGGGAAACAGCACCCTCCTCGTAGAAGTAGGAGGTGACGGTCTCCCGCACAGGGATTGCCTCCCGTGCTGCGTTGTAGGCCCCCATCCTGGCATCATCCTGCAGAGTAGCAGACATCTCCTCTCACACACAGCACTGAGATCTCGTGACCATCCTCATGAAGTTACAGTATGCAGGACACAGGTGGCCTTCACACGCCTCTGCGTTAGTAGGGTGGACCCCGATGACCTGTTGGTACCTCCGCCACTGGGACGCAAGAATGCCGAAGGTGCACTCGACTGTCAGCCTGGCTCGGGAGAGGCGGTAGTTGAAGACCATGTTCCTCCTGAAAAGGTTCGCTTCAGGGAAGTGCCGCATGAGGTTTCTCCAGCACAGAAAAGCCTCATCTCCCATGAAGACATGGGGCTGGGGTCCCGGGTGCTCTTCTCCTAGAATCAGGCTGTCTTCGGGAAGGTCCAGGGTGCCATCTGAGGCCCTGACCATGGAGGAATTCATGCCTGTCCCTTGGTTGGGAAATATCTCTCATTACAAATGATAACATTGGATAGATAGATGCATGTGCGCACACGTGCATGTGACAACAGAAGGATCATATCAAGGATGGCATCGCAAATGAATACATAAATATCACTTGAAGCTTGATGGTGAGTTTGAATTAGATGTGTGGTGCTATGGCAAAAAACAAAATGTGCACCTATTTGGGTCTCCAGGACCAGGTTTGAGAACCACTGCTCTTGGGACATTCATTGGGACCTCTTCATCTGCAGACAGGTTTTCACAGCTCTCTGTATCTGAGGACAGAAAACATCACAAAGAAACAGGCTTCAGTGTACTGAAATTAGAAAGCACTGAATATTATGTTGCTATTATCTCTGTCCTCCTCTCGAAGGACTGAAACTACACAAAAGTACCTGCACTATCCAGAGTAGCCTACTCTTCCCTTCTTTGACAGCTTGAGCTGCTAATCCTTTCACCCTCTTCCATTGCTGTTAGCTATCTAGCTAGCTACCTACCTACAAATAGATTTGGAGTGTGGGTTTTATATTTATTTACAAGATAGCTAGCTAATATGAAGTTAGGTAGCTATCTGGTGATTTATTTAAGTCACATAGTTAGCTAGCTATACAGTATGTAAAGGTGGCTAGATAGCTAGCTATGTTAGCAGTTCATTTGAGCTAGCCTGCCTGCAATACTGTAGCTAGCTAGCTTTACCTGGAATGCTTTTCCAACAGTCTTAAAGGAGTTCCCACATATGCTGAGAATTTGTTGGCTGCTTTCCCTTTACTCTGCCGTCCAACTCATCCCAAACCATCTCAATTTGTTTGATAGGACGGCGCACAATAGGGCAGCACACAATTGGCCCAACGTCGTCCGGGTTTGTCCGGGGTAGGCCGTCATTATAAATAAGAATTTGTTCTTAACTGACTTGCCTAAAGGTTAAACAAAAAAATAGCCCTTACACAGCCTTGAGGTGTGTTGGGTCATTGTCCTGTTGAAAAACAAATTATAGTCCCGCTAATCACATACCAGATGGGATGGCACATCGCTGCAGAATGCTGTGGTAGCCATGCTGGTTAAGTGTGCCTTGAATTCTAAGTAAATCACTGCCAGTGTCACCAGCAAAGCACCATCACACCTCCTCCATGCCTCACGGTAGGAGCCACATATGCGGAGATCATCCGTTCACCTACTCTGTGTCTCACAAAGACACAGCGGATGGAACCAAAAATCTCAAATTTGTAGTCATCAGACCAAAGGACAGATTTCCACTGGTCTAATCAAATCAAATTAAATGTTATTTGTCACATTCACTGATTACAACAAGTTACAGTGAAATGCTAACTTACAAGCCCTTAACCAACAATGTAGTTTTAAGAAAAATATCTAAAAAAAGAATCATGTTTATTGCTCCTGTTTTTTGGCCCAATCAAGTCTTTTCTTCTTATTGGTGTCCTTAGGTAGTGGTATCTTTGCAGCAATTCGACCATGAAGGTTTAATTCAAGCAGTCTCCTCTGAACAGTTGATGTTGAGATGTATCTGTTACTTGAACTCTGAAGCGTTTATTTGGGCTGCTATTTCTGAGGCTGGTAACTCTAATGAACTTATCATCTGCAGCAGAGGTAACTCTGGGCCTTCCTTTCCTGTGGTGGTCCTCATGAGAGCCAGTTTCATCGGGCTGACTCTTTTCTCTGTATATATTAATGATGTCGCTCTTGCTGCGGGTGATTCTTTGATCCACCTCTTTGCAGATGACACCGTTCTGTATACATCTGGCCTGTCTTTGGACATGGTGATAACAAACCTCCAAACGAGCTTCAATGCCATACAACACTCCTTCCGTGGCCTCCATCTGCTCTTAAATGCTATTAAAACTAAATGCATGCTCTTCAACCGATCACTGCCTGCACCAGCATCACTACTCTGGACGGTTCTGACTTAGAATATGCGGACAACTATAAATACCTAGTTGTCTGGCTAGACTGTAAATTCTCCTTCCAGACACATATTAAGGATCTCCAATCCAAAATAAAATCTAGAATCGGCTACCTATTTCGCAACGAAGCCTCATTCAATCATGCTGCCAAACATACCCTTGTAAAACTGACTATCCTACCGATCCTTGACTTTGGCGATGCCATTTACAAAATAGCCTCCAACACTCTGCTCAGCAAATTGGATGCAGTCTATCACAGTGCCATCCGTTTTGTCACCAAAGCCCCATATACTACCCACCACTGCGACCTGTATGCTCTCGTTGGCTGGTCATCGCTACATATTCGTTGCCAGACCCGCTGGCTGAAGGTAATCTAAAAGTCTTTGCTAGGTAAACCTCTGCCTTAACTCAGCTCATTGGTCACCATAATAACACCCACCCGTAGCACGCACTCCAGCAGGTATATTTCTCTGGTCATCCCCAAACCCAACTCCTCCTTTGGCCGCCTTTCCTTCCAGTTCTCTGCTGCCAATGACTGGAACGGATTGCAGAAATCACTGAAGTTGGAGAATTATATCTCCCTCACTAACTGTCAGAGCAGCTTACCGATCGCTGCAGCTGTACATAGCCCATCTGTAAATAACCCATCCAACCAACCACCTACTTCATCCCCAAATTTGTGTTTTGTTTTTCTGCTCTTTTGCACACCAGTATTTCTACTTGCACATCCTCATCTGCACAACTATCACTCCAATGTTAATTGCTAAATTGTAATTACTTCACCACTATGGCCTATGTATTGCCTTACTTCATTTGCACACACTGTACATGTTTTTATATTGTGTTATTGACTGTACATTTGTTTATCCCATGTGTAACTCTGTGTTGATTTTGTCTCACTGCTTTGCTTTATCTTGGTCAGGTCGCAGTTGTAAATGAGAACTTGTTCTCAACTGGCCTAGCTGGTTAAATAAAGGTGAGAAGAAAAAAAAAATCTAATACGTTTCTGATTTGTTTAACACTTTTTTGGTTACTACATGATTCCATATGTGTTTTTTCATAGTTTTGATGTCTTTACTATTATTCTACAAACTACAAAATAGTAAAAATAAAGAAAAACCCTGGAATGAGTAGGTGTCCAAACTGAGTAGGTGTCCAAACTGAGTAGGTGTCCAAACTTTTGACTGGTACTGTATGTCACCAGTAGGCCAAGTAATTTGTACCGTTAATACCTGTCATTTGGTTACATTAATTTCTGTTAATGCATGTATTATTTAATAATTTACCATTCTCATTCTTAGAGGTGAAACATAGTTTGCAGAGTTCAAAACCTGCTAAACTTGTGAGAAACCAGTAGTTTTTTTTTTTTTTTCATAACCATCATTTATGAGTTTTGTAAATTTTGCAATTGTCTTTTGTTTGGCGTGAGCAATGAGCATGTCTCTGTCTGGTTTCTCTGTCCTGATAATGTTCAGGGAACGTGCACGTCTGAGCACGCATAGAAGTACCTGGCCTGCTGCACGCAAATTTAGGAAAGTGCCCATTTGGGATGTCTGAGTTCTGATGATCCAATATATATAGTTGAAGTCAGAAGTTTTACATACATTTAGGTTGGAGTCATTAAAACATGTTTTTCAACCACTCCACAAATTTCTTGTTAACAAACTATAGTTTCGGCAAGTCGATTAGGACATCTACTTTGTGCATGACACAAGTAATTTTTCCAACAATTGTTTACAGACAGAATATTTCACTTATAATTCACTGTATCACAATTCCAGTGGGTCAGAAGTGTAAATACACTAAGTTGACTGTGCCTTAAAAACATCTTGGAAAATTCCAGAAAATTATGTCATGGCTTTAAAAGCGTCTGATAGGCTAATTGACATAATTAGAGTCAATTGGAGGTGTACCTGTGGATGTATTTCAAGGCCTACCTTCAAACTCAGTGCCTCTTTACTTGACATCATGGGAAAATCAAAATAAATCAGCCAAGACCCCAGAAAACAATTGTAGACCTCCACAAGTCTTGTTCATCCTTGGGAGCAATTTCCAAACGCCTGAAGGGAGCACGTTCATCTGTACAAACAATAGTACGGAAGTATAAACACCATGGGACCACGCAGGAAGGAGACGCGTTCTGTCTCCTAGAGATGAACGTATTTTGGTGCGAAAAGTGCAAGTCAATCCCAGAACAACAGCAAAGGACCTTGTGAAGATGCTAGAGGAAATTGTACAAAAGTATCTATATCCATAGTAAAATGAGACCTATATCGACATAACCTGAAAGGCCGCTTAGCAAGGAAGAAGCCACTGCTCCAAAGCTGCCATAAAAAAGCCAGACTACGGTTTGCAACTACACATGGGTATAAAGATCGTACTTTTTGGAGAAATGTCCTATGGTCTGATGAAACAAAAATAGAACTGTTTGACCATAATGACCATCGTTATGTTTGGAGGAAAAAGGGGGAGGCTTGCAAGCTGAAGAACACCATCCCAACCGTGAAGCACAGGGGTGGCAGCGTCATGTTGTGGGGGTGCTTTGCAGCAGGAGGGTCTGGTGCATTTCACAAAATAGATGGCATCATGAGGTAGGAAAATTATGTGGATATATTGAAGCAATCCCATACATACGACTAATACAACCTGAACTTGAAAGAACCTGAATTTTCAGCAGAATATTTTCTACTGGTTTTATTTGTTAGCTTTAGGCCTATCTATTTGACTTTGTTGACAATGGAAGTTATAGGCCTACTGCTTCTCATGGGAAACAACTATGACTTAATCGTCTTGGATCCCATTCGATGCTAAATGCATAGTATGCATTGTAATAGTATTTTCACATCTTCTGTGAATTAACAGACGCAATAGCCTACTTTGACAGAACCTGAATTTCTCCATCTTTCCTCCGTCCACTGTTCTTGTTCCCTCCAGGTTCCAGACTGAGGGCGGATGTGGTGGAGGTGCGCCCGCGGATTGTCCACCACCCCTCAGATGTGGTGGTCAAGGTAGGCAGCCCCGCCACCCTCTCCTGCCGCGCCGACGGCACACCCGAGCCCTCCATTGAGTGGCTCCGCAATGGCCAGCCCCTGGAGATGGACAAGCTGGACAGCCAATCGCGGCCCATCGTCCTATCGGAGGGCAGCCTTTTTTTCCTCAGCGTGGTGCCAGGGAGGCGGAGTCAGTCACATGAGGGCGTGTACGCCTGCATGGCAAGGAACAGCGCTGGCAAGGCTACCAGCCGCAACGCCTCCCTCTATATCGCAGGTAAGACTGTGGTGATGTCTTTCAAATTAGATGGACATGCGTATCTTGTTATAAATTCCAAGATGCCATGCAGAAATAATTGCACAGTAGGATGAAGAGAGGTACCATGTTATAAAGGGGTCCCACTGTTATAGATCATGTGAGTGAAGAGACTATGTATCAGTCTCAGCAGTGGGCAGACTAACTAATAAACCACTCAAGGGCTTGATTGGCTGACTCAGGTGTGCTCATACTGAGATGGAACCAAAGTCACACACAGCTGCCTTCCAAGCAGTTAAAAACACTATGCCAGATGCATGTGAAAATCTGGCCTTAGAATACATTCTGTTGTCTTGGTTGGATGGCCCTCTGTGGCTCCTACATCCTGTCCCATTAACTTCTCTCCCTCTATGCTGATCTTAAATATGATATCAAGCTGATATATTATCCTTCAGGTCCACGGAAAGCCCGCAGTAACCACAGACCCCTGCTCCAGAGAGAAAGCGAGAGACATTGAGATTGTCCGTGTGATTGCTGAGTAGAATTATTGTTATATATACATATTTTTTTTTAAATGTATTTAACTAGGCAAGTCAGTTAAGAACAAATTCTTATTTACAATGATGGCCTACCAAAAGGCCAAAGGTCTCCTGTGGGGACCGGGGCTGGGATTTAAAAAAATATATATTTATATGTATATATATATAGGTCAAAACACACATCACGACAAGAGACAACACAACTCTACATAAAGAGAGACCTAAGACAACAACACAGCATGGCAGCAACACATGACAACACAGCATGGTAACAATATGGTAGCAGCACAAAACATGATATAAACATTATTGGGCACAGACAACCGCACAAAGGACAAGAAGGTACAGACAACAATACATCACGCAAAGCAGCCACAACTGTCAGTAAGAGTGTCCATGATTGTCTTTGTCTTTGAATGAAGAGATTGAGATAAAACTGTCCAGTTTGAGTGTTTGTTGCAGCTCGTTCCAGTCGCTAGCTGCAGCGAACTGAAATTAAAGGGGGTCCAAAATCAATGTTTACCACATTCCCAGGACAAACACTGCTAATTTACCCCTAACCCCCAGCCTCTGTTTGCACACAAAATAGGGTCACCCACAGACCACTGGATTCCTGAGCTGGCTGGTATAATTAGTGTCTGATTGACTTGTTGGGGGGACTTCCCTGGAGCAGTACGTGGTGGAGGCATGGAGCCATTGGCACTTTACTTTCGATTGAGTTATAGAAGCAGATCGATTGTAGTATAGTTTGCATTTAACCTTTTATTTATCCGGGTTAGTCTCAATAAGATAATTGTGCAATTGTGACCTTTTGTAAGTAATAGTTGAACTGGTTAGGTTAGTAGCCTCTACAGTCATGAACCATGCAGCACTGTTAATTCAAGAGTTGTGCTAAGTTTTCTATCATAGCTAGACAATTATTGAGTTCAAGAATACCCGTAATACATGTTAAAGAAGTCCAGCCTTGGATGAAGAGTGGAGATATTCCAGTAGTAGTTTATGGCACTAGACCATTATAACCATACATGTGACCAAGTAGATGCCAAATAGGTTTTGTCTCATGATTCCATGTGGTGTCATAACATAGGTATTGCATTAGGACATCAGTGAAGATTTAAACAGACATCCTATACATGTGGTAATGTACACATGCAAGGGGAAAATGCCATTGTCTCTGTCCTTTTTGATATAATGGAAGGGAGCTCCTTAGACCTTCAACTGAAATGGTTCACAGTGACTCTTAATGATTGAGTAAACATGACAAGTCCCTGCAAAGACGTCAGGCTTGTCTGTCATGTACTTGTGTTAATATCAATGTAGACGGGTCAAATTTGCTCTATGAATTGTTTGGGACCTCTGGGGAATATATGAGGTTGTTGATGGGGCAACACTGGACAAAAGCACTGTGTATTCTGTGTATAAAATATATGGTTATTTAGAGCTGTGCAATGTGGTCCAAAACATATAGTGTGATATGGTGTGGTGATGGTACTGTGAAATAAGATAAATCATTAGATTAGTTTATTATAAGCCTTGCAAATTTTCGGTGGTCAAAAGTCAAGTCAAGCAGACAGTGGTGCGTGTGGTGCTGGGCACATGTTTCCCAGGCAATGTTTATTGACTACAGGCTCGGAGACTGACTTTGACTTTGTTATCCAATGTAATGTTATGGCCTTGTGCACCAGCTAGTCTCAAACCCGCTGTTTATGAATGGACGACCTCTGTGTGTTCTTTCAGCTCTGCGTGAGGACTTCCGGGTGCAGCCCTGTGACGTGGAGGTGGCTGTGGGGGAGGTGGCGGTGTTGAACTGCAGCCCGCCGGTAGGCCACCCCGAGCCCAATGCCACCTGGAGAAAAGACGGGGTCCCCATCAACAACACCAATCCGCACTACACTGTGAGACCTCCTTTATAACATAGCTACATGCTTTGTAGGGCTTTCTTTCTATGCTTTTTGAAATTAGAAATTGACAATGGGACAGTTGTCAGTGTGCATTTCTGTGCAGTAAATGTATTTTCAAGACACTATGGTTTTTCCATAATGTGGAACAGATGTTCTATATTATTGTAATTCATTTTTTGAACTAATTTCCAGAGGTGGCAGGAGCTGAAATGCATACTGTTTTGAATACTTATTTCTTGAATCAAATCAGTGGTAACACGGTATTGCCAATAGAGGGCACTGTTGTACAACATTTTGATTAAAACCACAGGCCGCTTCATACATTTTCCTCCATTATTAATAAAAGAGGATATGTCACCTTGGATGAAGAACTATCCCCCCCAAAAAATCCTTTATGCTTTATCCTTTATCCTGTATGTGCATGATCCCCATGTGCCCTATAGGAACTGAATGGGAAGTTGATAATCGCCCCAGCCCAGAAAAATGACTCTGGCGTGTACATCTGTGTGGCCTCCAACACTGTGGGAGTAAGAGAGAGCAGGGCCGCCCGCCTGTCTGTCCTAGGTAAGATGAACCCTGACTCCATGTACAGTACCATTTTAGCAATGACCTTTTTTACACTACTGAGCCAAGCTGTACTTTGCTGGCTTGGTTATGCATCCACCATAGTTGCTGGAACGGTGCTGGAAATGAAAATGTGAAAAGAACAGAGTCCACACAGTACAGTTTGGGTCGGCACATCAGTGTGAAAAAGGTATGTCAGTGTTTGCTATTGATATAAGGGATAGCATGGAATTGAATGCTGAGAGATATGATATGAATAACCATAATTTATGTATTTGCCCATGCTTTCTCCATCCCCAGCCAAGCCAGTGTTGGTGCTGAAGCCTCAGGATGTGTCGGTGGGGACAGGAGAGTCTGCCCAGTTCTACTGCGAGGCTAAAGGAGACCCCATGCCAGCTGTGGAGTGGAGCCGAGTGCAGGGCCCTCTGCCCAACGGCAGGTCTGATTATTGATTCAACAAAAAAAACTTTATTGTCCATTAAATCTACACTAGAAACTGTTCTTGACATGAGGTAACATGTGGTTTATATGCGTGACTGTAAGTCGCTTTGGATAAAGGCGTCTGCTAAATGGCTTATATTATTATATACAGGAGGTCAAAAAGTATTTGGATGGTGACAATATATATATTATTTTGGCTCTGTACTCCAGCACTTTGGATTTGAAATGATACAATGACTATGAGGTTAAAGTGCAGACTGTCAGCTTTAATTTGAGGGTGAAACGTTTAGAAATTACAGCACTTTTTGTACGTAGTGCCCCCCGTTTTAAGGAACCAAAAGTATTTAGACAAATTCACTTGTGTATTAAAGTAGACAAAAGTCTTGGGGGTGTAATCTTTGTCTCTTTGAGCTACTCTTCTGCACAGTCAGTACATGTATCATAACATGCATTATTAGTATGCAATAATAATAACAATAAGTAATTATTTGATTTGTAATCATTTCATACAGTTTATATCGTGAATGTTGTGTTGGTTACTGTGTCATGTCTGTAGGTATCTAGTGAATCCTGACCAGAGCCTCCAGATCCACTACGTGACACCACAGGATTCTGGGAGGTACACCTGCACAGCTGTCAACGACGTGGGGGTGGTCACCGCCAGCGCACAGCTTGTGGTGGAGGGTAAGAGTACTTAGCTTGAGCCTTCACCACTACATTTATGTGTTGTGTATTTGTTGAATGTGTAATGTACCATGTTTATTTTGCATACAGCAGTACTGTTTGTCTAAGACAGTTTCCCCCTGAGGGAAACTAAAGTTGATCCTGTCCTATTTCCTTACAGCTAGAATAGAATGTATTTCTTTCTCCCAGGGGAATACAGAACACTCTACTGGAATGCTAAACAAGGACCATATTATTCACAATATTTGCAGCAGGATGTAACACAAACAAAAACATTTATTTTTATGATGTTTGTGAGATGGTGGAGGAAATGAGTGTGGTTAAAAGTAAACCGTTTTTAGGAGCACTATGGGACTTTTCGTTACATGGAGTTTAGTTTGTGTCAATTTCAGTGCCAGTAGGGAATTTCAATTTCTGAATAGAAAAGTGTACAACATTATTTTCTATTAAGATTTTTATCCCTCCTTCACAGCAGTTGCAAGCACCAGACAGAGGGACCTTCACAGAGAGTTGTCGGACCTGCGCATAGCTCTGGAGAATGTGACGGTGCTGACTCCAAACTCCAACATGTCCCAAGTGCAGTGGAAGGTACAGACATCAGACACGTCACATGGAGGTTCATGTATTACTATGAAAACTGTTTTCAGATAACAGATGACTGCATCAAGACGTTGAGAGAGTATCCCCCAGCTAACACTTCAATAGTGAACTCCTAATGTAAGGAATTTTCCTTTGTGCTAAACTAAGATTCAGGCCTGACATTTTCTGTTTGTTTAGAACAATATTTTCATGTCACAAACCACATTTCCATCTTGTTTTTTTATGCGAGTAAAGGCAAACCGTTTGTAAAATTTTTATGACAGCTGTGATGGAAACAGGATGTTTCGGTACAATTTTATAAATGACGACAGATCATTTGTTCGTTTGACATGGCGGGATCTTTTTGTGCCTCTAAAATCAGTTATGCGAGAAATGGAAATGCCTTCATGAGCAAATATTGATATACATGAAAACTTAGTGCACACAAAATCGTCTATGTCATCACGCACTGATTTATATCCGCAACAAGTCCGTTTGGTGGAAACACAACACTGGTGGCAAAATGCACATATTTACTTTATGCGGATTTTAGACTATTCACATGAAAATCTGTCGCCAATTGGATGGAAACCTAGCTACAGATAACATTCAAAGAATTCAAAACTGCCATAATTACAAACATTACTCAACATTATCAAGTAATCAATGGCAATCTATGTTAACTTTGGCAGTTTATACCTGAATACATTTTGTAAAATGTATTCATATTTAGTATTCATTTTTTATATCTGTGTCCATACTATCCATGAGTTTCAAGTGGATATACCATATGGCTTGCCTAGTTAAATAAAGGTTAAATAAAAAATGTTTTTACATTTAAATGGTTAAAGAGGAAATAGCTTAATTAATGAAAATAGAATATAATGAACAATGGCATTGTTTTCAATTAACTCTGCAACTCCTCTAACTATTTACTTTTTTCATAACTGCCACCAGTTTGGCTGCAAAAGATTTACAACAAAAGACATATTGACATAGTAAAATAAATAAAGGTGTGTACATTTTTTTGTATATATATTTAATGCTGAAACTCACATATTAAACACCAATGGTATTCACAAAGTCTATGGTTTATATTTAGGCTAATGTTTTACAGCTTTGCCAGTGTATTTCTTTTTTTTTTTTAAGAATCGTATTTGATTATTTTATATATTTGACATGTGATAAGGCCACACAGAAGGTTATAGATAATAAGACGCCTGTGATAGTCTGAAGTTCCCAAAATGGCCACTAGATGTCGTGTAATAAAATTCTCCCCAAACCTGAAAGTTACCAAAGTTCTGGTAGTTTACTGGTAAAATTCAAAAGTTACCAGTAATACACCCTCCCATTGCAACCCTGGTTTCTACACTCAAAAGCGCAAATCTCATTAATGCTTGATAACTGTGTCTTTCCTTTTTGTTATTTTTCTTTCAGCTCCAGTCTTTCCCAACCCAGCCTCAATACCTGGATGGTTTCGAGGTCCTCTGTCGCTCTCTCTTGCCTGCCAGTTCGGACTGGGCTGCTAAGAGAGTGCCACTACCCAACTTTCAAACACTGGTCGGCCCGCTCAAGAGGGGCTACAAGTATGACTTCAAAGTGCGTCCCTACGGCAGCAGCTTGTATGGCCGGGAGAGCAACACCAGGCACCTGCGTGTACCTGAAACGGGTAAGGAAAAGTTTTAAAAAAGTTAGCAGGCTGTTATCAACTGTAAACCAAAAAGTATGAAAATATACTGTAGGTGTGTCTTTGGATACTGTGGCTCAGGAGTAGTCCGACTTTATTGAATAAAGGTGGTCCTTTGCGCGAATCTGTACTATGAAGATGAAAAACTATGATTTGAATCAAGATGGGTCATATGTGTGGTTTTTACACATGTATTGTTATTTTCATGACACTCCATCTTCCTGCAGTGCCTAGCGCCCCACCTCAGGCCGTCTCCATAACAAGGTCCCCTGACCACAATGACACGGTCTATGTAACCTGGGAGCCTCCACCCCACACAGCTCACAACGGCATCATCCAGGGATACCAGGTAAGAATAAGATGGCTACCTACACCTTTACCTTATTGTATCTATGCCTGAAAAATCTAGCACCTAGCATTCTTGTATGCTCCACAATGTGTTTTATGACATGTTTGAGAGCATGCAAGAAATTCCAGGGTGAGTTTATTTTCTCTATATGCCTGACATTATGTTGTGTGTTGAAAAATCCTATTTTTCAATAACCTTGTACTGTGTTTACCATATTAAATTAACATTCACAATTTAATTACACATTGTATTGACAGGGGTCCTCTGCAACCCTGGTGTGCAAGCTTTTGTTCAAGTGCAAAATAACTGATTCAACTAAGCAGTCCTGATAGAAGAAGACCATGATAAGATTAATCAAAGGTGTGGGCTGGAACAAAAGCCTGCTTTCCCTGACCAGAGTTTCATAGTATCCCTGCTGTGGAAGCTGTTTCCTGAGTACACACGCACGCACGCACGCACGCACGCACACACAGTTCTCTGTAATGCTTCCTTGGTTCCCTCTTTGAGCTCTGTGTGTGCGTTTGTCCTGTCCAGTTGTGGTGTGTGCAGTTGGAGGAGCAGCAGTACTTGAACTGGACAGTGGACAGTGGGACCCACAGTCTGGAAATAAACCCTCTGTACCCAGACAAAGAGTACTGGGTCCAGGTGGCAGCAGTCAACGGAGCTGGCGTCGGGGTGCAGAGTGACCCCCATAGACTGGTCATAGGTCAGTGACAACACACCACAGATATCTGTATGGTCAACCAAACACCACAGGGTTACAAAACCTTACATAAAACAAGACTACAATAGTAGATTTGTGCAATTTTGCAGTCCAGTTCATTGAAAGCATCAATGTGGGTTGGAAGGTTTGAAGATTAATGAAACAGATGTGTATAACACTGCATGTGTTAGTGTCAGTAGTGAAAAAACAACCCAATTGTCATACTTGAGTAAAAGTAAAGATACATTTATAGAAAATTACTCAAGTGAAAGTCACCCAGCAAAATACTACTTGAGTAAAAATCTAAAAGTATTTGGTTTTAAATATACTTAAATATTAAATGTCAATGTAATTGATCAAATATACTTAAGTATCAAAAGTAAATGTATAAATCATTTCACAATTAAGTAAACCAGACGGCACGATTTTCTTGTTTTTTAAATTTCCGGATAACCAGGGGCACACTCCTCCACTCAGACATAATTTGCAAACAAAGCATTTGTGTTTAGTGTTTAGTCTACCAGATCAGAGGTAGTAGGGAGGACCAGGGATGTTCTCTTGAGAAGTGCATGAATTGGACCGTTTTCCTGTCCTGCTAATCATTCGAAATGTAAAGAGTACTTTTGTGTTTCAGGGAAAATGTATGGAGTAAAAAGTACATTATTTTCTTTAGGAATGTAGTGAAGTAAAAGTTGTCAAAATATAAATACCCCCCAAAACTATTTATTTTACTTTTACTTTATACGACTGGTTAGTGTTTATATAGATAAAGTAGGTACAATTCTGATATTTTGCCTAATTATTGACAAAAGATCTGATCTGATTGGTTAAAACACCACTACATGTAAAACATATCATAATTAGACTGCTTGTGTAAATGCAGCCTTTGCTGTACAGTGCCGTGAAAAAGTATTTGCCCCCGTTCTGATTTCTATTTTTGCAAATCTATGATACTGAATGTTATCAGATCTTCAACCAAAACCTAATATTAGATAAAGGCAACCTGAGTTGACAAATAACAACAACAAATGACTAGTGTAGCTGGAAACGGTTGATTAAAAAAAATTGAATATCTACATAGGCGTACAGAGGCCCATTATCCGCAACCATCACTCCTGTGTTCCAATGGCACGTTGTGTTAGTTAATCCAAGTTTATAATTTTAAAAGGCTAACTGATCATTAGAAAATCCTTTTACAATTATGTTAGCACAGCTGAAAACTGTTGTCCTGTTTAAAGAAGCAATAAAACTAACCTTCTTTAGACTAGTTGAGTATCTGGAGCATCAGAATTTGTGGGTTCGATTACAGGCTCAAAATGGCCAGAAACAAAGCACTTTCTTCTGAAACTCGTCAGTCTATTCTTGTTCTGAGAAATTAAGGCTATTCCAAGCGAGAAATTGCCAAGAAACTGAAGATCTCGTACAACGATGTGTACTACTCCCTTCACAGAACAGTGCAAACTGGCTCTAACTAGAATAGAAAGAGGAGTGGGAAGCCCCGGTGCATAACTGAGCAAGAGGACAAGTACATTAGAGTGTCTAGTTTGAGAAACAGACGCCTCACAAATCCTCAACTGGCAGCTTCATTAAATAGTACCCGCAAAACACCAGTCTCAACTTTAACAGTGAAGAGGCGACTCCGGGATGCTGTCCGGGAAGTTCCTCGGTCCAGTGTCTGTGTTCTTTTGCCCATCTTAATCTTTTTAATTTTTATTGGCCAGTCTGAGATACAGATTTTTCTTTGCAAAAGAACATAGAGCCGGGGTCCTTCTTGGCTGTGATTGGCAATGCTGGAATAAGAAGTGGACCACTATCTGTTAACCTCAATGACCTTAAATTCAGATTCATCCGTTGGACTGCCAGATGGTGAAGTGTGATTCATTACTTTAGAGAATGCATTTACACTGCTCCCGAGTCCAATGGCATTGAGCTTTACACGACTCCTGCCGATGCTTGGCATCGCACATGTTGATCTTAGGCTGGTGCGTAGCCGCGTTGCTTTCAGAGGCAGTTTGGAAATCGGTAGCGAGCGTTGCAAACCGAGGACTGACGATTCTACATGCTAAACACTTCAGCACTCGGCGGTCCCATTCTGTGAGCTTGTGTGGTCTACCACTTCGCTGCTTCCCCGTTGTTGCTCCTAAATGTTTCCACTTCACAATAACAGCACTGAAATAGCCAAATCCACTACTTTGGGTGGATTCGGGGTGTGTGTGTGTGTGTGCGCCCACATTGCCAATCATGTGTGTGATAGTGTTTCCCTCTTTCATATTCTCTGTCTCTGCCTTATTTTATTTCTGTCTGTCTCTTTTCCTCTCTCTGTGTTTTAATTATTTTATTTATGTCTTGTTTTTCTTTCCCTTCCCTCCCTCTTACAGACTCCCGGAGGTCCGGGGCCCCCCAGTCAGACAGCCCCAGTAGGGACCTGACTCGGGTTCTGGCTGTGCTGAGGAACCCTGTGTTCATCGGAAGCGTTGGCGCCCTCCTGTGTTGCATCCTAATGGTGATGGCCTTCTGCCTGTACCGCCGCCACACACGACCCGGCGACCACCTGGGACGAGGCCACGGCAAGGCTAAAGGTCTGTCTGGGCTAGAAGTGGGGGCTAGCTTATATGTTGTATCTTTAGCATAAGCTTAGCAAGGTTATCTTAGCATGGATATGTCATGCTATGCTAGTCAACTGTGTTGTAATGGCTACGTAATCAGCATCAGCTGCTAATCAGGTTTTAATGTTTGAGTGTTATTTGGCTAAAACAAGAGGGGTTGTAGCTACAGTGGGGAGAACAAGTATTTGATACACTGCCGATTTTGCAGGTCTTCCTACTTACAAAGCATGTAGAGGTCTGTAATTTTTTATCACAGGTACACTTCAACTGTGAGAGACGGAATCTAAAACAAAAATCCAGAAAATCACATTGTATGATTTTTAAGTAATTCATTTGACATGACATAAGTATTTGATCACCTACCAACCAGTAAGAATTCCGACTCTCACAGACCTTTGCTTTAAGAAGCCCTCCTGTTCTCCACTCATTACCTGTATTAACTGCACTTGTTTGAACTCGTTACCTGTATAAAAGACACCTGTCCACACACTCAATCAAACAGACTCCAACCTCTCCACAATGGCCAAGACCAGAGAGCTGTGTAAGGACATCAGGGATAACATTGTAGACCTGCACAAGGCTGGGATGGGCTACAGGACAATACGCAAGCAGCTTGGTGAGAAGGCAACAACTGTTGGCGCAATTATTTGAAAATGGAAGAAGTTCAAGATGACGGTCAAGCACCCTCGGTCTGGGGCTCCATGCAAGATCTCACCTCGTGGTCATCAATGATCATGAGGAAGGTGAGGGATCAGCCGAGAACTACACGGCAGGACCTGGTCAATAACATGAAGAGAGCTGGGACCACAGTCTCAAAGAAAACCATTAGTAACACACTACGCCGTCATGGATTAAAATCCTGCAGCGCACGCAAGGTCCCCCTGCTCAAGCCAGTGCATGTCCGTATTTTCCAGCGACAGCCCCGAAGCCTGAAGGATCTGGAAAAGGTCTGTATGGAGGAGTGGGCCAAAATCCCTGCTGCAGTGTGTGCAAACCTGATCAAGAACTACAGGAAACATATTATCTATGTAATTGCAAACACAGGTTTGTGTACCAAATATTAAGTTCTGCTTTTCCGATGTATCAAATACTTATGTCATGCAATAAAATGCAAATGAATTACTTAAAAATCATACAATGTGATTTTCTGGATTTTTGTGTACCTATGATAAAAATGACAGACCTCTACATGCTTTGTAAGTAGGAAACACTGCTGATTTTGCAGGTTATCAAATACTTGTTTTCCCCACTGTATATGATGTATAACTAGAGGTTTTACACCACAAGGTTGTATAGTAGCAGGCATGCTATTACTTACGTAGGTTGGTTTTTACGTTTGACTTTCTCATCATTCAAAGTAAATGCTATGTGAGAATTTATATTAAGGACACTTTAGCATCTATATCGTTGTAGTGATGCTATAATGATCTGGAAGCTTGTGCTATGGAAGCGTGTGCTTCTACATCTGCATTGCTTGCTGTTTGGGGTTTTAGGCTGGGTTTCTGTATAGCACTTTATGACACCAGCTGATGTGAAAAAGGCTTTATAAATACGATTGATTGATAGTGTTGAATGACAGGATTACCATTAACATCTCCAATGTTCCTGTATAAGCTGTGATACCTCATTGTGAAATAAACCAAGTGACTGTTACTCTGGGTTTTGCAGGTTTGTACAGGTTGGCCAGTGAGGACCTAATCATCAAACACCGGTAGGTAGAAGACCGTGTCGCTCATTGAAAAGGATTTCACTACTTTTTTGTTTTGTAAAGTGTATAATATGATCTGATCCACTGTATGTGCCTCCTAGTTTTGCCATTTTAACCATACGCAATACATGGGATTGACTGATTTACTGACTGATTGATTGATTGATTGATTGATTGTCCTGTGTCTCTGCAGAATGGCGGCCCCAGACTCACCATGGATCTCGGGTGCGTGGAGACCGGCCCAGAGTGGCGAGAAGTACCAGGGCATGTGGGCTCAGAGCCAGGAGAACCCCGGCTTCAGGAAAACCAGTGAGTTTTGCTCTACAGCTTGTCTAGAATCAGTTCATCCTACCACAGTTCTTAATGTAAGCATTATGAGTTGGATAAAAAGACTGGCCCTGGACCAGTTGATAATACAACACGGACCTCAGTTTGCCCTGTGTGCTAAAAGAGTAGGCTTTTAACATATATTTTTAGGTCTGAGGCTATCTTGCCTCCTCTGCTATTCATTATGGAAGCTCAGTGAACCACCTCTGCTATCTAAACAATACACTTGATCCATTCTGCCTCAGAATTTCTCCAATCTTAGATCGATAACTCAAAAATAATTCCAGCCACACAAGTAGATGCACAGCATTTAAATTCCACACAAGTGGATGCACAGCATTCAAAATCCACACAAGTGGATGCACAGCATTTAAAATCCACACAAGTGGATGCACAGCATTTAAAATCCACACAAGTAGATGCACAGCATTTAAAATCCACACAAGTGATGCACAGCATTTAAAATCCACACAAGTGGATGCTCAGCATTTAAGATCATTGAGGATAACAGATAGTGGTCCTCTTCTTATTCCATAATTGCCAATCACAGCCAAGAAGGACCCCGGCTCCCTGGACTCGGCTGTCCCCATCGTGCCCGACAGCTGCGGTGTCTATGGGACGTTCTACGTGGACCTGACGGGAAACAGCCTCAAGACCTTCAACAGCCCCACCCGATGCCCCAAGAGGCCCCACTGCCACACCACCTCCTCCTCACATTACTCCCAGCACGGCACAGAGGTGGTGCGTACCGCTGTCAAGACCATGCTGGTCAAGGATGGACAGGCCCTGCCCCCAGCCCAGCCCAAGATGGGCGTGCTCAAGGAGTCATGGGAGAAGAATTACAAACGAGGTGATAGTCAATGCGGCCTTCTTAAATGGTTTTGATGTCCTTGCTCTTTGTTAACATCAATCTGTAATTACTTTTGAATCACAGACTTTGTCTCCTCCCTCAGAGCTCCATGCAGAGAACAGCGCCCCCTTGGTGTCATCGAGGAGCCAGGCGCTGGCTGTGAGGGGAGTGCCTTACAAACAGAGGCTCAGCCATCTCCCATCAGGTATTGTACTGTACTGTCATCTTACACCACTCATACCCTAAAGGCTTTTAATGCTCAAGGACAATTAGAACCAGTGTTTTCACTGAACCCCAGGTATGTACGTTTTTGTTTTATCCCAGCACTAGCAAACCTGATTCAAGGGCTTGGAAATCAAGGGCTTGGAAATTAGCTGCTTATCTTAAATCAGGTGTGTTAGTGCAGGGCTAGAACAAATATGTGCACCCCCGAAGGTTCCCCCAGGAAAGGATGGTACAGAACCACTATCCTTGACAGTGTTGTTGTTGTGTTGACCTTGGTTCCTGTGTGTATTCTTCCTCCAGGTGGGCGCTCCCTGGCGTCGTCCCGCTTCCTGCACCACTCAGCCTCACTGCACTTGGTGGACATGCTCCCCACCCCACCCCCACTGCCCATGGACGACACCACTGACACACACAGCCTCACCTCAGAGGAAGGGTGAGGAACACACACACAGGCATGCATGTATACACAAACATAACCACACAGACACACACACATCCAAACAGAGACACACAGACATTGGCAAGACTCCCCAATCCTGCTCCCCCTCTCTCTGTGCCACTGTTCAAGACCTCCTGCCCCAGTCTCAAAACCAAGGCTACTTATGTTGACTAACACTTACCACACACTTACCACTTACCACACATGACACATGAGAGAATACTCATCAAACTGAGCTCAATAAATGTACCATCTGTTACATCTTTCATTGGCTGTAGCATTATATTAAAAACTCCCCTGTAGTGTGTTGATGATTGGCGCTCTCAGAGACATACTTCTGAACAATAACCAAGAATCAAAGGGTTCTTCCTTATGGACCTTGTATTTAGCCCCTTGAATCAATAAGACGAGTCATCTACACTACATCTGAGCACATATGAGCATCTATGAGCCGTGTGTTTCTCACGCTCTGCCACAGGGCTCCCTTGTTTACTTCCTTTTAACCTCTTCCTGACACCAATCTATTACAGTTTCTCCCATTCCCCACTCTCTAATGAGCCACTGCGCTCCGCTTCCCTCCGTTTCCTATGCCATTATAGTCAAACCGGATGGCCTGAACTGGTTTCATGTCTCCCGCTGGGGGAAATGATTGTACTTCCTCCCTGTTCTTAGCCTCGATGACAGGGCCTTGACACGGCTCATAGAACAGCAACCAACATGCGCCAATTTACATGACCATGAATGACATGTAACCACAGTTTTAACAAAGAAAACGTTTAAATTCGAGTTATAGTATATTCTCTTGCAAGGAATAGTACTATTATCACAAAATAAATGGGAATTTCTTGTAACTACAGACGTGGCCAAAAGTTTTGAGAATGATACACAAATATACATTTTCATAAAGTCTGCTGCCTCAGTGTCTTTAGATGTTTTTGTCAGATGATACTATGGAATACTGAAGTATAATTACAAGCATTTCATAAGTGTCAAAGGCTTTTATTGACAATTACATGAAGTTGATGCAAAGAGTCAATATTTGCAGTGTTGACCCTTCTTTGTCAAGACCTCTGCAATCCGCCCTGGCATGCTGTCAATTAACTTCTGGGCCACATCCTGACTGATGGCAGCCCATTCTTTTATACTCAATGCTTGGAGTTTGTCAGAATTTGTAGGTTTTTGTTTGTCCACCCGCCTCTTGAGGATTGACCACAAATTCTCAATGGGATTAAGGTCTGGGGAGTTTCCTGGCCATGGGCCCAAAATGTCGATGTTTTGTTCCCAGAGCCACTTAGTTATCACTTTTGCCTTATGGCAAGGTGCTCCATCATGCTGAAAAAGGCATTGTTTGTCACCAAACTGTTCCTGGATGGTTGGGAGAAGTTGATCTCGGAGGATGTGTTGGTACCATTCTTTATTTTTTTGCTGCCCTTCTTGACACCAGGCCATCCTCCAAAAGTCTTCGCCTCACTGTGCGTGCAGATGCACTCAGACCTGCCTGCTGCCATTCCTGAGCAAGCTCTGTACTGGTGGTGCCCTGATCCCGCAGCTGAATCAACTTTAGGAGATGGTCCTGGCGCTTGCTGAACTTTCTTGGGCACCCTGAAGCCTTCTTCACAACAATTGAACCACTCTTCCTGAAGTTCTTGATGATCCGATAAATGGTTGATTTAGGTGCAATCTTACTGGCAGCAATATCTTTGCCTGTGAATCCCTTTTTGTGCAAAGCAATGATGACGGCACGTGTTTCCTTACAGGTAACCATGGTTGACAGATCAAGAACAATAATTCAATAATAAGAGGGACTTAATAAGAGGGACTTTGCTATTCATTGCAATTCATCTGATTACTCTTCATAACACTCTGGAGTATATGCGAATTGCCATCATACAAACTGAGGCAGCAGACTTAGTGAAAATGTATATTTGTGTCATTCTCAACTTCTGGTAACGACTGTACAGTACATTTAGGCAACTAAGCACAAAGTATAAATACCTGCATGATTTTCTCATACACTAGGGTTTAATCTTTTGCTTATACCTAATATAAATAACTGCTAATATTTGGGCTTAAAGGCCCAATCTGTGATTTAGCCATTTTGTTCATTAATTTATGATTCACAAGTTGATTATTGAAGAATATAACTTATAAATGTCTCATGAATTTAGTCTGAATGATTGGAAATTACCTTCTGAGCTTTATTTGTCACACCTAGGTCCAGCAGGTCCACTAAACTGATGGTGGATGAAGGGTCTCACCAGTCTGTGTGTGCTGCGTCCGGTCTCCGTGGCCCCCCATCCAACACTACGGGCTTCCCCTCCTACAGCCGCCTGTCCACTGCCTCTTACTGCCTGTCATTAGACGAGGAGCAGGACACGACAATGACCTCACAGGAAGTCACCCAGTACCTGGAGCTCAGCCCCAAGGCCGAGAGGTGCAGGTAGGTTTGCCATGGAAACCAAGGGGTGGCAAATAGAGGAGGGTGAGAGGGTTACTGTCAGAGTTATTGAGGGGCTGTGCTTTGACACTATCTATTCTACTACATCGATTGATAAGGGCATTTAAAGACAACCAAAATTATTGTCAGTAATATTCAATATTTAAATAGCCAGTCTCTTTATTAGTAAAATAGTGTTGGATATTACAATAATGTTTGTTATTTTAGTACAGTATTGCTTTACTGGAATCAGTAGTTTTCACTTCATTCACCTCTCATCTTACCTCACTTCCTGTTTCCAGCACAATGCCGGAGAATCCTCCTTCCTCCTCCCTCTCCCGCCCTTTCTCCCCCACTCCCCCTTTGGGCTACATCTGTGGGCTCCTCCCCTCCGACCAACTGGAAGACAGGTTGACTGACGACCAGGAGTCCCAGCCAATGGGCTCTCGACGGGCCCGGCTCCAGAGCACACCCTTGTCGCTCTGCAGTGAATGGGAGGGCTCGCTGTGGAATGGCTGGGGGTCGGTGTCAGAAGGCAACATGGCTAACAGTGCCCGCACCAGCTTCATCAGCTCGTCGGACGGCTCATTCATGAACGATGTCAACTTTGCCGGCGTGCTGGCCACTGTGGCCGCAGAGTCCATGAGTGGAGCCTCTTTCTCAGGCAAGACTACTAGAGAAAATGTACTCACACATTAATTATATTTCATACTTTAACAGGTTACTTGAGATTGAGCTGTCTTGTCACCAACTACCACTAGGTGGTGAACTCATACCATACTGTACAATCCTAAAATGGTGCTTTGGAGTCAGATTTACAACAGATTCCTCTTTTACGTCTAGCCTCTATAGTTTGGTCATGATATATATTTTTTGGTGGATGCTACATCAGGGTTATGTTTATTCATTAATTGAACATTGTCTATAGTATTTAACAATGACTTTACAACTCATAAATGGAATTGTAGTTTATTCCCCCGGGTAAAGGAATTGAAAAGCAATTGACCACACGATCAGGTGTCACCAGTTTTCCTTTGTGCAGCTTATCGGCATGCTCTGTTTCCACTGGGGATGTAGCCTAGACTAGAGTTAAGCAGTGGTCTTGTATTCTGGGAGGACTACATGTGGGAAATGTCAGTGCTTGTGTGGCCATTGAGACTGACCTATGGGACAGATCGATGTGATTTAGGTGAGAGTGTATCTCAGACACACACAGTGGAGACTGTGTGTGTGTGCGTGTGCGTGCGCACGTATGTGAGGTAGGGGGTAAACTCAGGATTCAGGGGTGGCAACTGCCGATTACTTAGGAGCTCTCAGCAGATTGAAGGCGCTAGCGAGTAATCTTTCTCAGACTGTCATTTAATTAATCACTCTGTCCTTTCTCCAAATGTGCATACGGCAGATTCAACTTTATTCCATTTGCCCAATTGTTATTTTTAATACAGGAGTGTTGCCACAGTGAAAAAGAGTCCTGATTGTGCACTGTGCATTATACAAATTGGATTGCTGTGTGTGTGTGTGTGTGTGTGTGTGTGTGTGTGTGTGTGTCACCTTTCTGTTATCATATCTATTTTATCATGATGTCAGTTGTCATGTAATATCTCTCTGTATCATGGTATCAGTTGTTATATCACACTTTATCCTGGTATCAGTTGTTATATCTCTCTTTATCGTAGTGTCACTTGACATATCTCTGTATCATGGTATCAGTTGTCATATAGAGTACAGTCAAGTTTGGACACAACTATTTATTCAAGGTTTTTTCTTTATTTTTACTATTTTCTACAATGTAGAATAATAGTGAAGACATCAAAACTATGAAATAACATATATGGAATCATGTGGTAACCAAAAAAGTATTTTAAATATTTTATATTTTATATTTGAGATTTTTCAAAGTAGCCACCCTTTGCCATTACAACCTTGCAGACTCTTGGCATTCTCTCAACCAGCTTCATGAGGTAGTCACCTGGAATGCATTCAATTAACAGATATGCCTTGTTAAAAGTGTTAATGTTAATGTGTTTCAGCATATCAGTTGTGTTGTGACAAGGTAGGGGTGGTATACAGAAGATAGCCCTATTTGGTAAAAGAGCAAGTCCATATTATGGCAAGAACAGCTCAAATAAGCAAAGAGAAATGATAGTCCATCATTACTTTAAGACATGAAGGTCAGTCAATAGTGAAAATGTCAAGAACTTTGAAAGTTTCTTCAAGTGCAATCGCAAAAACCATCAAGCACTATGATGAAATTGGAGGACAGCCACAGGAAAGGAAGACCCAGAAGACTCTGCTGCAGAGGATACGTTAATTAGAGTTACCAGCCTCAGAAATTGCAGCCCAAATAAATGCTTCACACAGTTCAAGTAATAGACACATCTCAACATCAACTGTTCAGAGGAAACTGTGTGAATCAGGTCTTCATGGTCGAATTGCTGCAAAGATACCACCACTAAAGGACACCAATAAGAAGAAGACACTTGTTTGGGCCAAGAAACACAAGACCAGTGGGAATCTGTCCTAGATTTTTGGTTTCCAACCACTGTGTCTTTGTGAGATAGAGAGTAGGTGAACGGATGAGCTCCACATGTGTGGTTCCCATCGTGAAGCATGGAGGAGGAAGTGTGGGGGTGCTTTGCTGGTGACACTGTCAGTGATTTATTTACAGTTCAAGGCACACTTAACCAGCATGGCTACCACAGTTTTCTGCAGCGATACACCATCCCGTCTGGTTTGCACTTAGTGCCACTATCATTTGTTTTTCAACAGGACAATGACCCAAAACACGCCTCCAAGCTGTGTAATGGCTATTTGACCAAGAAGGAGAGTGATGGAGGGCTGCATCAGATGACCTGGCCTCCACAATCACCTGACCTCAACCCAAATGAGATGGTTTGGGATAAGTTGGACCACCGAGTAAAGGAAAAGCAGCCAACAAGTTCTCATGATATGTGGGAAGTCCTTCAAGATTGTTGGAAAAGCATTCCTCATGAAGCTGCTTGAGAGAATGCCAAGAGTGTGCGGAGCTGTCATCGAGGCAAAGGGTGGCTACTTTGAAGAATCTCAAATATAACATTTAATTTGTTGAACACTTTTTTGGTTACTACATGATTCCTTATGTGTTATTTCATAGTTTTGATGTCTTCACTATTTTTCTACAATGTAGAAAATAGTGAAAATAAAGAAAACCCTGGAATGAGTAGGTGTGTCCAAACTATCAGTTGTCATCTGTCTTTATCATGGTATCAGTTGTCATGTATCTCTTTATCATGGTATCATATATTTATTTGTATTATGGTATCATATATATCTCTCCACATGGTGTCTGCTGGTGCGTCATGGTATCATGCATCTGTGTGTGTGATAACTCTAGTTTTGTTCTCCTCTCCAGACTTCTCTACCCCGGCGTCGCCCCTCAGTGCCGTGTTCCCTCCGGCTCCAGATGAAGGAGCGGAGTGTTTCGGGGAGCTGGATCCCATGCCTGTTTGGGACTGGAGTACAACCTGGGTGGAGGAGATGGAGGCGCAGTACTGCGCCCAGTACACCTCCCAGGCAGATGCACCCCCCGCCTGCAACACCTGGGGGCATTGTCGTGCTGACCGTCACTGTGAGGACCGCCGAGCCACCGGAGGGGGTAGGGTTTGAGGACGAGGACGAGGACGAGGGTCAAGGACAACCTCACAGCGATGATTGGATTGATGATACGTTTTTTGTGAAGTCCATTTCAATGCCAAGACATGCCTTTAATTTACTCATGATTTGTAAAGTACTCATAGAAAATCAGGAGAAAAACTATGTAATTGTATGTTTCATCCATGAATTAGGAAGTGGCCTTTGTTTTCCTGTGAGTGGTTTACAACAAGTCATGAGTAGAAGATGTAATTGGGAATGAAATGATGTTGACCATTCAACCTCTCCCATCCAGACCACTATTAGACCACTATGTTTCCCACAATACCTCAGGGCAGTCTCTCCCATGAAAATAGAATTCCTAGAATAGGCATCTTCTATTTCTATGGATCCTCCTCCAATTTGTGTTCTCCATTTGTCCTAACCTGGGATTGTCTTTCCAAGAGTTTAACCACAGCCAGTCCCAAAAACAACTTTTAAAACGTTTGGAGTGTTATGATTTTAGTGGCACTATTACTGTAATGTAGTGCATTTAGTTTCTTCCAGAATCTTCCATGGGCCATGATCCTGCTGGTTAAAACAGACTGAACTGAACGCACAATGATGGGCGTAGCATTCAGTCTGGTTTAACCAGGCTATGATCCTACCATATTAGAGTGTATTGAAAACAACACAAGAGAATTTATACAGAACATTCACTGATCATTCATTTGCAATAGAATGTAAATATACGCGACTGATTTTATTTAATGAACCATGTGACTTTCCACTGTGAACCACTGTGACTTTCCAACCCATTTTCTGCCTCTTCTTTTTATCATCCTTTGTTCACAAAAGACGGTCTAAAGTTTTATCATGTTTTTCATTATTATTAAATGTGCTTTTGTCTCTATTGATTTTATAATGAGAGCTAAACATTTAAGTTGTTACACTATAATTTGGACGATGTAGTTGTGTTCTGTTTCAGATTTAGTTGAATTTCTCTTCCCTTTGACTTCAAGCTAAACACTAAGGGCTGAATCATGACTTCAGATGTGTGTGCAATTCTCCCTTTGACTTCAAGCTAAACATTAAGGGCTGAATCATGACTTCAGATGTGTGTGCAATTCTCCCTTTGACTTCAAGCTAAACATTAAGGGCTGAATCATGACTTCAGATGTGTGTGCAATTCTCCCTTTGACTTCAAGCTAAACACTAAGGGCTGAATCATGACTTCAGATGTGTGTGCAATTCTCCCTTTGACTTCAAGCTAAACATTAAGGGCTGAATCATGACTTCAGATGTGTGTGCAATTCTCCCTTTGACTTCAAGCTAAACATTAAGGGCTGAATCATGACTTCAGATGTGTGTGCATCACTCAACTTTTTCTCTCTCGCAATTCTCCCTTTGACATTAATACATGACTACATGACAAACACATTCCCATGTCAGAAGTTAGGATTTGTCCCTATGTACTTGTGTACCTAAATGAAATGTGTATACATTTAGCAATAAGTAGAATGTTTTTCTCATGATGTAACGCTCTTCCTTCTGTAAGAATGGGTTCAGTAGGACTGGACTAATGTGTATTATTGAAGAGGAGGAATAATTATTCATTTGATATAAATGTTTATGCATGACTTAATACTACTATTTGAAGCATAACTAACTAAGTGTCTTCTACTGTGGCCTTATTGAGATTAAAAACGTATACATTTCAGTCTGAACTTCTTTTTAGTAATTCATGTTTAATCCAGGAAGTCTTTCTCAAGTAGCAGTGGATATTAGCCTGTGTTTCATCCTTGCCTTTCTAAATTTGCCAGTTGTTTGGTAAGACAACCACAAGTTGGCTTAAGCAAAAACAGACCAGCCAACCAAGACAAATTAATTATATTTTGAGACTACCAATCGCATTCTGTGGATCAGGATGATCTCCCGCAAATATTTTGATACCAACTGGTATCCAACTCAAATGACATCCAGTTCAATCCTAATGTGACACTAAACCTTTAAATAAAATGTAATATTCAGTGGCATTTACAAAAGATTCTGTCCTTGTAATGTAGAGGATGTACAACAGGAGGGTTATATAATAATTTTAAAAATATTATTAAAACGAAAGGAAAATATCATCTTTGTCAATGTCTAACATTTTGGCCCCGCTGGTCTCAGATCACTGCTGATTGCTCTGTATTGCCTCTCCTCACATTTGGGTGTGTTTGTGTGTGTGTGTGTGTGTGTGTGTGTGTTAAGCTTTGGTCAATAGCTTCTTTGGCAAGGAAAGAGTTTGCTGCTTTAGTCTGTATTGAGTTGTTACTTAGTGTTAATCCCCATTTCCCACTACCACAAACAAACAAATTACATTACACAACAGTGTCTTCATCTTTCCTCATATGTGTAGGCTACACATCCAGAGGGATTAGCCTTCATATCACAGTGCTCACTACCCCACGGCCATATGCTCAGCACAAAAAGCTACCAGTCCCCACTCCACCCCCACACACACACACAAGCGTATGCACACACTTAATTCATGCACATTTGCACACACACACTCTTCCTCCCCCTACACACAAACACATGGTACCGCTGGGTTAGGCCTGTGCCAAAATGGCAGCTTTTTATAGCCTGTAGGTAATCCATTGGCCCGGACAGAGAACACAGAAACTGTGCCCCAATGTCAGCCGCAAAGCAGACCTGGGTTCAAATATAATGTGCAATCTTTTAAATACTTTGAGTGTTTGCTTTAGCCTGCCTCGAGTGTCAAATGTGCGAGTTGTATACATTTGGGAGTATTCTTTTGATTCCATTTCGCCATGCTTGCTCAAACACAGCTGCAGTATTTTAAATTATAAAAAATAAAAAAATTCAACCCAGGTCTGCTTTGATGCTTGTTTTGTACTTTTTATCTCACGTTCTTTCTGTTTTTATTTACATATCAATTTGAATGTCATAACTGCCATTTCACCAGAGGGATTAGGCATTTTTGGAGAAAAATTATATTATGCCATCTGTGTTTGGTCACTGCTTTCTCTAGAGAGTATAACTTTGAATGAGAGAGAAGTATCCAATGCTTCCTCATGTATTTGGACTTGGATGTCCAGTTAGATTTGACTGGATCGTTGGACAATAACATTCAGTGGCTCTGCTTGTACAGAATTTATGACAAGTAATTTTCTTACATCCCATGTCATGTATTGTCATGTTGTGTCTTTCTGTCCTTTCCTTTCACCCTGTCTCCCTCTGCTGGTCGTTTTAGGTTACCTTTTCTCCCCCGCTTTCCCCCAGCTGTTCCTTGTCTCCTCTGACTACCTCATCCACCCCTTTTCCCACCTGTTCCCTTTTTCCCTCTGATTAGGTCCCTATATCTCTCTCTGTTTCTGCTCCTGTCCTTGTCGGATTCTTGTTTGTTGTGTTTCATGCCTGAGCCAGACTATCGTCATGTTTGCTGTAACCTTGTCCTGTCCTGTCGGAATCTGCCGGTCTATCTGAGCCTACCACAGTTTGGTTATTAAAGAAGCTCTGTTTAAGTTAGTTCGCTTTTGGGTCCTCATTCACTCACCGTAACATCCCACCTCTCTGGTCTGAGAATGCTGCATATTAACTGAATATAATTACTATGTGTGTGTTTTTGTGGGATTCCTTGCTTTCAAAGCACACCCACAACCATCTGGGCAGAGGGAAAATTGCAATTAAAAGTTGTACACTGAACTGTGACAAATGTATTTACAGTTGCATGTTAGTGCAAGTGACAATGATTTAACTAACTGGAAATCAATGTGGCACACATGGGCAATCCATATCCACTCTGTATGTCTGTCAATACTATGTAACCAGCTCACCTCCATCACACAAACCCTCATACAGTTGAAGTCGGAGGTTTACCTACAGGTTAACCAAATAAATGTAAACTCAGTTTTTCACCATTTCTGACATTTAATCACAGTAACAATTCCCTTTCTTAGGTCAGTTAAGATCACCACTTTATTTTAAGAATGTGAAATGTCTGAATAATAGTAGAGAATGATTTATTTCAGCTTTTGTTTCTTTCATCACATTCCCAGTGCATCAGAAGTTTACATTCACTCAATTAGTATTTGGTAGCATTGCCTTTAAATTGTTTAACTTAGGTCAAACGTTTCAGGTAGCCTTCCACAAGCTTCCCACAATAAATTGGGTGAATTTTGCTTTAATATGGCGGTATTGGAGCAGTGACTTCTTTCTTGCTGAGCAGCCTTTCAGGGTTATGTCGATATAGGACTCGTTTTACTGTGGATATAGATACTTTTGTACCTGTTTCCTCCAGCATCTTCACAAGGTCCTTTGCTGTTGTTCTGGGATTGATTTGCACTTTTCGCACCAATGTTAATCTCTAGGAGACAGAACGCATCTCCTTCCTGAGCGGTATGACAGCTGCGTAGTCCCATGGTGTTTATACTTGCGTACTATTGTTTGTACAGATGAACGTGGTACCTTCAGACATTTGGAAATTTCTCCCAAAGATGAACCAGACTTGTGGAGGTCTACAATTCTTTTTTCTGAGGTCTTGGCTGATTTCTTTTGACTTTCCCATGATGTCAAGCAGAGAGGCACTGTGTTTGAAGGTAGGCCTTGAAATACATCCACAGGTACACCTCCAATTGACTCTAATTATGTCAATTAGCCTATCAGAAGCTTCTAAAGCCATGACATAATTTTCGGGAATTTTCCAAGCTGTTTAAAGGGGCAGTCAACTTAGTGTATGTTCACATCTGACCCACTGGAATTGTGGTATAGTGAATTATAAGCGAAATAATTTGTCTCTAAACAATTGTTGGAAAAATTAATTGTGTTATGCACAAGTAGATGTCCTAACCGACTTGCCAGAACTATAGTTTGTAAACAAGAAATTTGTGGAGTGGTTGAAAAACAAGTTTTAATGACTCCAACCTAAGTGTATGTTATTTTCCAATTTCCATCAACTGTAAATGTTTTTAATTTTACCTTCATTTAACTAGGCACGCCAGTTAAGAACAAATTCTTATTTTCAATCACAGCCTAGGAACAGTGGGTTAACTTCCTTCTTCAGGTGTAGAACGACAGATTTTTACCTTGTCAGCTTGGGAATTTGATCTTGCAACCTTTCGGTTACTAGTCCAACGCTCTAACCACTAGGCTACCTGCTGCCCTCTACCTGCTGCCCCCAACACTCAGTGCTGTATGATGGTGTCATATTGGGGGTGTTTGGTTGGTTGGTGGTGTTTCCTGTGCGTTGTGTGATCAGAGTCTATGGTGAATTGGTCAGACCCCATGGGAGCCTGCCTTCTGTGACCCAGATCTGGTCTGGACCAGATTAGACAGAAGGGTCCCTCCAGCTTCCTCTCGTCTCTTCTCCTTTCTCTACTCTTCTCTTGAAACATACTAACTCAACCAACTAATGTTCAATCCCCAAAAGTTTACATACATATTATTTTCTTCTGCTCACATTTCCTCTTGACTGCATACGGCTTTATTTGCGACCCATTTTGCATACAGACGTCTGCCTAAAAGTCAAAAGCATCCATCTCTTCTCTGCCATGCAATTAACATAGAAATTGGAATGTGACATGTTGCATGGGACAGGGGTTTTAATGACCCACCCAATCCCCAACTCCTCATCCTTCCATCTTGCTCTTTCTTTCTCGGGCTATTCTCTCTTTCTCTAGTGGGCGTTTCTGGCTTGACACTGGCCTAATGAATGAGCTGGATGATTAATGGCAACAGGGGAGAAATGGGGGGGGTTGAAGGCGGGAAAGGGGCCTTCCAGGATGCCATGAAGGTGGGAGATAAGTGGGGGTGAGGTTTGAGGGCGAGTCCTAAAGGCTCTTCCCTGTCTACAGTGTGTTGAGAGGACCTGTGAGCTAGTCTGTCAGCGATAGCTCAGTATATTTTGTTCTCAAGAGTCGATTCAGCGTTTAGGGATACATAAAGGTAGAAGTGCTTTATATCAGTCATACATCATTGTTTTGGGTAGTCTCTGTCGAGCTGAGCTATAATAGGTATATGAGTTGTTCTGAATATGTTAATTCGGAGACCTGTGTGTCTCCTGTCTTTGTTTGTGTTCCTTGTGACCTGACTTGCATAGTAGTGCATCCCAATTAACTACACAGAGAGCAGTCCCATTCCCACTCCCATTTGAATTACTCCTTGATCTGCAACATGCCTTGTTTTTCCAGGGCACAACAGTAGGCTACAGTACAGTACAAAGACAACACATCGTGCCCTTTTTCAGTTCACTGCTGGGGCACAATGAGAGTACTCCCAGGACACTATATTTTGTGTGTGTGTGTGTGGAACCTCAGGGTTGTGTGTGATGTCTCAGGTGGGCAGAGGAGAGGGTGCGTGTTATTTATTGCTCTGGATTAATGCCCCTCACACTGGGAATTGCATTCTTCTCCATGTAGAACCAACCAGGTGGAATGTACTGTGAATAGTCAGAGGCCTCAGGAAGAAAATAAAGAAAACATGACTTCAGCTAAGCTTTTACATTTTCATTTAACTTGGAAAGAAGTGGTGGGGGGGGGGGGGGGGTCGTACACAGTAAACTTATTTCTAGACATTCTTATGAAACATGACTTGTAAAGTCCAAAAAAGTTCCCAATTATTGTTCAACAAGTGTATTTTATTGTATTATTACAAAACAAAAAGACTACCAAAAAGTTAGTTGACAGAACAGATTATTTTGGTTCTTTTAACAGAATATGCAAGTCGTCGCACAATCGCAGCAACAGTCCTTCAAAAGTGATGGTTACAATCTTTTCACAACGTTGTCGGTCTGTCGGTTCACAACTAGCTTCCTCTGTAAAAAAATAAAATAAAACTTTGAAAATAATATTCTCATTGGACCACGGGCGATAGGGATCCAGAGAAGATAGGCAGAGTCGTCCTGAGTGGACGAGGACCCCTGCAGGTTCAGCTGTCCGGCCGGCTGCCTGACATGAACACACTTTGTGCTTCATATTTGTTGTTTCTCCACCACAACAAGTGTGCAATAGTCTTTATGCTTTCCGAACGGTATACAGTTCTACAAAATGACGTTGGCACATTCAAGACATTACCTTTTTATACATGTGTTTTTCCTTATAAATACAATATACTTTTTCTTTCCCTTTATCCAGAGCCCACGTAAAAACAGTACAGCAATGGCTATTTGCAAATGAATATGGGCCGAGCCCGAGAGTCATAAATAATCATAATAATAATATAAAACAATTTATGAAAATCTGTTCTTATTCCATTGTTCTTCAGAAAGTGATCTTCATTTATTTTCTGTTTGCTTTGATCGAAGAAAGAAAATGGGAGGCATCAAAGGAACGTCGAACGACAAAGGTGTTTTGTTTTCTGCGACTCTTCCGGTATCCACTTATCTCATTTCCTGCAACAGACAGACAGACGTGTCAAAATACGAATAAAAGGGGGAAAACGCAGAAATTATTATCTGCACATAACAGTAAGGAGCTCTCACAAAGCATGTCTCATAAATCAAAATGGTAGTCTACATCGCTAGTTTTGAAAACAACAACATGTATTTACTTGTCAATTTATTTTCAAAACAGAACCCATAACCAGATACAAAACTAAATGGCAGGAGCTTAAAAACCCTAAGGAGGTGGCTTTTAAGCAGTCATGGAAAAAGTACCCAATTGTCATACTTGAGTGAAAGTAAAGATTCTTTAATATAAAAAATAGTATTTGGTTTTAAATATCCTTAAGTATCAAAAGTAAATGTAATTGCTAAAATATACTTAAGTATCAAAAGTAAAAGTATGAATCATTTCAAATTCCTTATATTAAGCAAACCAGACTGCACTATTATCTTGTTATTTTAATTTACAGATAGGCATGTACACACTCAGACATAATTTACAAACAAAGCATGTGGGGTTTTGTGAGTCTGCCAGTAATTTGACCAGGGATGTTCTCTTGATAAGTGTGTAAATTGGATAATTTTCCTGTCCCGTTAAGTGTAAAAAAATAGTACTTTACTTTTGGGAGTCAGAGAAAATGTAGCACATAAATGTTCTTTAAAATGTTGTAAAGTAAATGCAAAAGTTGTAAAAAATATGAATGGTAAAATAAAGTACAGATACCCTGAAAAGCAGCTCAAGTAGTATGTTAAAGTATTTTTTATTTAAGTACTTTACTCAGCTGCTTTTAAGTATACACTTTTGGGAGAAAAGTGACCCACATTTTTACTAATAACCATCATAAAATGTTTCTAAACCAGGGCAAAACCCCTATTCAGCTCTATCTCACTGTAACCCAAACGCTAGTCAACCGCCCTATGGGAGCAGCTCTGGTTCGTCCTTCATGGATTACTTGACTCTGTAATCACCCGAGGGATTGGCTGTTAATCGAGGAAGTCAAGATCTGAGGGAGTCACACAAAACGTATCCCCCACTGGAGGGATAAAGAACAACTCCCTCCCCAATCACACAGATACCGCATTCAACCGCTCTGTCCAAGTGGAAACATAAGGCTCAGCACAATGACAGAAAGAGGGGTAACCCGCAACTGGCTCCCCAGTGAAACACACAGTCCCTCTATTGTAAGGCTCTCACTTTTATGTTCCTGGTGGAGCAAGAAGGGCAGTGGAGGTGAGGGGGGGGGGGGGGGCATCCCCCTCACTAGGGAGCCTGCAGGGAGTGCATATAAGCAACCATCACGCAGAGAAGTGTTCCCTCAGTAGTGCACTATAGAGGGAGAGTGGGGTATGGGGCTATCCTTGACATTATTATACACTGTGCAGGGGGTTTTGTGTTGTGTGTGTGTGTGTGTGCATGAGTGGATATTTTAATGGAGAATGATGAAGTATTTGTGAGTATGTGCACATATTTTTTTTATAGAGATACAATATATAGTATTTGTACTACACGCTTGACAAGGTTTGTCATTTTGCTCAGTTATCCCTTGTGTCAGCATTTCCATGTTAATGAATGATCATTTATGTATGACACTAGCACTGAACCATAGACAGTATAACCACCTCTCAGTTATGGACTGTTTTGTTCCGGCACCTATTTGGCTGGATCTGGTAATCCCCAGGAATTACAAAATTATTTTCACTTTTTGCAATGTAAAAATTGTCAAGCGATCAAAGTTCATTCGAGTTGTCTTTTCCTTAATTCTCCTGCCCCCACAAAAAAACGTGATATCAAAAAGTATATTTTCAGCCTGGGCCTAATATTCTAAGAGTTCATTTGGGTTGGGCCGGCCTGGGTTTATGGTTTGTGCAACATAGTAACCTATGTTTGAGACCAACGCGTGGCCATGGCTGTGTGAGATGCGCATCAGTATCTCTCAGATGACTAGAATGAGATGAACTTTTTATGATCTCTCTGCTCTGATAGACATGAGCCTGCAACTCTCATCTCTCCTGTGTTGCACTTCATCATGTATTTCCTAATAGAATCATAACCTCGTAAAGGGTCCTGGAGGAGCCTTTCGCCACCAGATAAATTGAAATAAATTTGCCAAAAGTATAGAATTACTGCTGTCTGTTCTGAAATAAATAAAATACTTCATAATAGCCTACTACACCATGAGAAGGCCTATAATTTAGCCACAGCACATCAATTGCTTCTTTTAAAAAAGTAGCCTAGCTGTTGAATGTAGCCCAATAACAAGGAATAGCCTACAGTCTGGAACGAGCGGCAAATCTGTCAGTGAAAAAACAGCATGCAGACAAAACAGGCCTTTCGCAATATTTCAAATAGATTTGAGGGAAAACACAGGTTGGAAAGCAAATGGCTCCTGCTGAAAAGAATATGCTGTAGGCTACCAAAATATTTGATCAACTTCCAAATATTGTTTTACGAGAGAGAGAGATAGGCTTTTGGCACGAGCGCATGGCCATCACCAGTGAGTGAGCTGCATATCATTGGGTGAGTCAGAGAAACTGGAAAGCATTTTTAGAACTATAATTTCCTCTTCACATTGTAGCCTACAGTATGTGTCTCCACACACCTAGGCCTAGGCGGATGGTGGATTCAAGACGAGGTCGTTTTTATTCATCTCAGATTCTCAGTTTGTCAGTGTTAAAGTAGCCTGCCATTTCAATTATTTGTGTGCAATAAAAAAGATTCTACCAGAGTCTCCAGTCATGTAAAATGACGTAGAATTGCATGAAATGTGTTTATAAAAGGTTACATTATTCCAGGATCCTTGGCTACTAAAAATGCCCCCAATGTGTGCAACTTCTATAAGAGCCTCTACTCTACTACTCTATGCCACTACGCAAATGCGATGATATGCATGCAATGCTTTATTTTTCTTATGCATTCCAGTACCTTTGCTTTCTTGACAAAGACCAATGCGTGGTAGAGGGGTACATCTGACTTAATTAAATATGTATTTTTATAGTACATGGACTATGAAAGCGGCAACATTTATGGCCAAGTGAGATACAACAACTGCAGGGAAAGATTGACGAGCAAATTTTGAAAGGAGAACAGTAGACAAAGAATTGGCTGTCCCGTCTTAACTAAGACACTATGACATTACCCTAGGTGGCCTCTGCTGTAGTATCTCTTCTCACCCCTCTATTAACCACTGAACTCCAGTAGACATTGTAGCTCCCAATAACTATAACCAATCATGGTCCCCTTGTATTACCACTGTTCCTACTAATGTAGTCTCTTCTTGCCCCCCTTCTTGATATGAATAGTTCAACTAAATGCCAGAGAGAAGAAAAAAACAACAGATGTTGTGGCTCCCAAGAACCAGAACCCTTGTCTCACCTCGTTGCGTTTCCTGCCTGAGCCGGGACCCCCTCGTGACCCCGTGGAGCCCCGCGACGAGGAGCTTCCTGTAGTGGAGCAGTTACCGGACATCTGACACCCCCGCCCCGCCAGGTAGCTGGGCTTGCTGTACGGGATCAGGTCCTCATCTGTGGAGGAGATGGGATTGGAGGAGAGGGGAGAATTAGGGTCAGGGATTTCCATATTGGGAATGGAGAGTGAGACAAATGGCTATTCTACTGATGAAAGAGGGTCTTGAAGGAAAGAGGAAGTGATAAGAGTTTTAATGGATGGATTTGTGAAATTAAATGTATTCATATGTTATTGTGTGTGTGTGAGAATGAGCATAATTGATTTATGTATTATTATTTGTGTGAATTAGTATTTTCTGGGTGAAAGAGTGACTGTTTGGGAGTCAGTGCTAATAGGCAACTGCAAAGGCTCTGGCTGTGCTTGTGTGAGTGTTGTGAATATGAGACTGTGCATGTGTGTGAGTTTGCACACCACACTTCAGTATCTGCACCACTCACCATCTCGGCGTCTCTGTCCTGATCCCTTCCTGTAGGAGGTGCTCCTTTCTCCCTCTCTGTCCAGGGATGCTTGGCCACAGTCTACAGCCCTTGCTGGGCACCGCACTGCTCCATTCTCTGGAGGTGGCTCTGGTGGAGGAGGGAGGTCTTGAGGAGAAGACACATGGACAACAGGTAAGGGTTGGACTGCACTGGAAGACCAGTAAATATATAAACATATAGGCAATAATGTAGGCTTTACGCACACAGAGACATGCTCATGCCCAACATTTATTCATTGATTTGTTTGTTCACTCACACACACACGCACGTGTGTGTGTTTGCGTCTGTGCGTGCGTGTGTGTGAACAAACAAATCAAGGAATATACAGTGCCTTGCGAGTATTCGGCCCCCTTGAACTTTGCGACCTTTTGCCACATTTCAGGCTTCAAACATAAAGATATAAAACTGTATTTTTTTTGTGAAGAATCAACAACAAGTGGGACACAATCATGAAGTGGAACGACATTTATTGGATATTTCAAACTTTTTTAACAAATCAAAAACTGAAAAATTGGGCGTGCAAAATTATTCAGCCCCTTTACTTTCAGTGCAGCAAACTCTCTCCAGAAGTTCAGTGAGGATCTCTGAATGATCCAATGTTGACCTAAATGACTAATGATGATAAATACAATCCACCTGTGTGTAATCAAGTCTCCGTATAAATGCACCTGCACTGTCATAGTCTCAGAGGTCCGTCAAAAGCGCAGAGAGCATCATGAAGAACAAGGAACACACCAGGCAGGTCCGAGATACTGTTGTGAAGAAGTTTAAAGCCGGATTTGGATACAAAAATATTTCCCAAGCTTTAAACATCCCAAGGAGCACTGTGCAAGCGATAATATTGAAATGGAAGGAGTATCAGACCACTGCAAATCTACCAAGACCTGGCCGTCCCTCTAAACTTTCAACTCATACAAGGAGAAGACTGATCAGAGATGCAACCAAGAGGCCCATGATCACTCTGGATGAACTGCAGAGATCTACAGCTGAGGTGGGAGACTCTGTCCATAGGACAACAATCAGTCGTATATTGCACAAATCTGGCCTTTATGGAAGAGTGGCAAGAAGAAAGCCATTTCTTAAAGATATCCATAAAAAGTGTTGTTTAAAGTTTGCCACAAGCCACCTGGGAGACATACCAAACATGTGGAAGAAGGTGCTCTGGTCAAATGAAACCAAAATTGAACTTTTTGGCAACAATGCAAAACGTTATGTTTGGCGTAAAAGCAACACAGCTGAACACACCATCCCCACTGTCAAACATGGTGGTGGCAGCATCATGGTTTGGGCCTGCTTTTCTTCAGCAGGGACAGGGAAGATGGTTAAAATTGATGGGAAGATGGATGGAGCCAAATACAGGACCATTCTGGAAGAAAACCTGATGGAGTCTGCAAAAGACCTGAGACTGGGACGGAGATTTGTCTTCCAACAAGACAATGATCCAAAACATAAAGCAAAATCTACAATGGAATGGTTTAAAAATAAACATATCCAGGTGTTAGAATGGCCAAGTCAAAGTCCAGACCTGAATCCAATCGAGAATCTGTGGAAAGAACTGAAAACTGCTGTTCACAAATGCTCTCCATCCAACCTCACTGAGCTCGAGCTGTTTTGCAAGGAGGAATGGGAAAAAATGTCAGTCTCTTGATGTGCAAAACTGATAGAGACATACCCCAAGCGACTTACAGCTGTAATCGCAGCAAAAGGTGGCGCTACAAAGTATTAACTTAAGGGGGCTGAATAATTTTGCACGCCCAATTTTTCAGTTTTTGATTTGTTAAAAAAGTTTGAAATATCCAATAAATGTCGTTCCATTTCATGATTGTGTCCCACTTGTTGTTGATTCTTCACAAAAAAATACAGTTTTATATCTTTATGTTTGAAGCCTGAAATGTGGCAAAAGGTCGCAAAGTTCAAGGGGGCTGAATACTTTCGCAAGGCACTGTATGCTCACACACACACTCACCTCCTTGGTTAAGCACCTCTCTTCTGTAAGCTCCGCTTTTGGAAGTCTTCTTTTTCACTCGAGACTTCAGGCCGGGGGGAGTGTGTGTGTTGTCAGCTGGGGAGGGCTGAGCTCTCACTGTAGGTCAGCCAGAAAGACAGAAAACATTACTAGAAGGTAATTGGACATTGGTCCTTTGAAGCACTATACATGGATAAATAACAACATTGCAATGCCTTATGTAATTTCAGCTGATTGTTTAGGTGTTACGAATAACATGAATTACATACTGGATATAAATGTAATACATTTTCTGTGTGTGTACATGCATGTGCGTGCACTTCTGACTTGAATGTATGTGTTTATGCACATCTGTATGTGCTGCATTCACTCGTGTGTGTTTGCACAGAGAGGTAAGCGTCACTGACCAGGTGTGCTGGAGCTGACATTGTCGGCACTCAGTGCTGCCCCCTGGCTGAGGTCACGGCGGTGGGCCAAGCCGTTGCGGAGCGGTGTGCCCACCTCGGAGCCCTCACCGTGTTGCTGGGCTGAGAGGTTGGGGTTGGACTGCGTGAGGGGCGGGCTGGGCGCCCGGGGCACTGGGACGGGACCGCAAGGTAACCTACTGTATAACGGCAAAGAAAGAGTGGGTGGTTAGCAATAGCAATGACATACTTCTGTTATTTTACTACGATGATATGTTACACAATTGAATTATTGTTTTGTTTAGTTGAGTGGGGATTTTACTTCTCATATCATGAGCATTGTGTTATCTGCTGTTAATGACATTGGGCAATTACCATACCAAAGCAATGATTATACCTATGTTATTACCATCTTATTAATGTGAACAGGAGATATTCACTGCCATCCCCATTAGTATCCGTCAAGGCTGCTGATTGGAGAACGGCTCATAATAATGGCTGGTACGGAGCAAATGGAATGGCATCAAACCTTGTGTTTGTACATAAATGATGTGACTTTTAGAATTTGACTGTTTTGTCATGTCATACCATGCTAGCTGCTGCCCATCAAGGTGGTGAAGGCGTGCTGTGTTGTGGGGTGGATGGCAGCTCTCCTCTCTGGGCGACGGCGTGAGGGTGGCGGTGGACTGGTGACTATAGGAGGTGGCGGGGGACGAGGCGTCACCCCTGAGGGGAGGGGCGGGACCTGCCTCGCAGCCCTCGATCAGATAGGTTCTTTCCAGAAGGGGCGGGCACCACTCTTCCTCATCAGACCTGCGATTAAATGTAATTATTCCATAGGTTCACTTTAGACAGAGGAGGATGACGTGTACCTTAGAGAAAATGATTAATGGTCAGTTTTTACATTTTCCTTATTAATGGTCAGGATTGTGTAGGACAAACTGTTCTTAGATCTGTGTCTGAGGGCAATTTCAATCTGGACCATTATAAAGCAGTCACCACTACGTCACTGCTTGTGCAGTTGGTGCTATGGAGCAGTAGATCGATCATAACACATTCACGATGGTGGCTCCAATAAGATCCTATTCAATTCTAATTCCTAATTCTATGGGTGGCCCTCCCTCTCTAATTCCTACAGTATTGTCTGTACCGTATTGATTTCCACTGCTCTATAGCATTATTAGACAGTCTTCCCTGTGGGCAACACTATACCTGTTACAGGTCTGCTGAGGGCCATGTCTGAACAAGAGACTTCACCTGGGTGAAAAAAATCACATTCCATGTCCTTCTATGCCCAAGGCATTTCCATCAAACTGAACTGGCTTCTTCACAACATGGGAAATGTTTTTCAGCTATGTTTTCCATTCGTGTGCATGGAATCAGTTTTTATACATTTGTGTTTGGTAGAGAAGTATGTGTGTGCACGTGTGTGAGTGCCAAGTGCGTTCATGTGTGTGTACATCATGGAGGAAATGGCCGAGGCCAGGGAGTAAGCTAGTTAATGTCATAATGCCAGGCCAACGTTCCTCTCAGCTAGCCACAGGGGCTAACTCATAGGTTAACGCTGTTATCGTGGGTTCATCACCAATCTCTGCTAACTCCTAACGGCTAACCGCAGGAGGGCGGTGCATGAGAAGGCTGCTGAATGATTACTTTGTTCTGGTGACCAGGAGAAAAGAACATGAGAAGGGGAACAGGCTAACGTAGGCTAATGTCATTAGCTAACGGGGTCAATGTGTAAGAGGGTTGGGACTTGGGAATGGTGGCTAATTTTCTAACTGCATGCTAGCTTCTTGGATAGCGCCAATGTAATCTAGCTGTCAGAAATGCTTAGAGCTAGAAGTTTCTAAGCCTCATGGCTGCTTTAGTTGAGCTGCTAGCCTATTCTAGAGGAGTGAGTGGCATTTAGGAGCGATAAGTGAATGGTTCCCTTTGCCAAAATGTTATGAATACTGACTTGCTGGCCTTGACAATACTGTGTTTTATGAAGTGTGTGCGTGCATGCATGTGTGACTATGTGTGTAGGCAAATGCGTGTGTATCCATTTTGCAGTGTGACAGTAATGTGGTTCAGCGGGGACCTGGAATAAAAGGTGCATCTGTGTGCTTACCCTAGCTCCATGTCCTCATGGTCATCCATGGGCATATCCTCTACCACACACTGCTCCAGCTCCCCAGATGAGGGGGGTGGGGGGAGGGCTTCAGTCCATTTTAGAGAGGGGGTCTTCACCGCCTTCCCCATGGACTTCTGCTTGGGTTTACCTACACATAGACACACAAAGAGCTGGTTTAGTGCTGTTCAATGGAGGTCCTAAGGTCTCTAAATTCATTTTAATATTCCTGCAGAGGATATTCACAAACCGCAAAATGGAAACATAACTGGAGATTCCTTGGTTAGCTACCGCTACCTCTCTTGTTGCTAGCTAGTAGGTACCATAATACGGTTTCATGGCTCCAAAAATGTCAAGGTGCCTCCAGTTATTATGTTTACATTTTGTGAGTGTTGCTTTAGGGTCTTGGTGCCCCACCCTGAACCATTTACCAATGGAAACACCGTCTTAAACACTGTCTTACCGCAGTCCGTCCTGCAGCGCTCGGGCTGGGCGTACTGGGAAGAGGGTCCGGCGGGCTGGGTGATCCAGTGGCTGCCATCTTCCTCTGTGGGGCTGTGAGAGCCCTGGAGCGCCTGGTTGGTGAAGGGCATGATGGGAGTGCTGGCGTAGGGCGTGGTGGAGGAGTAGGGGCTGTTGAAGCTACGCAGGTCCTCGGCGTTGGGGTCGATGGTGCTGTAGATAGGACCTTCATTGGAGCTGCCCGTGCTGTACTTCTCTGTCTGGTTCAAGTAGTTAGAGATGCCCGCTTCTGGTGGAGAGAGGGGTCAGAAGAAGTGAGAAGTCAGATTCAGGTGACAGGTAATGGCTTATGGTAATGAGAATTAATTTGTTATTCGACTGCAGAGTTAGTATTGTTATGTGAGTTAAGTGATTATTGTATTACCCAAAACTGTTACCATGACATACAATTTATTCAGAAAGAATTCAGACACCTTGACTTTTTCCACATTTTGTTATGTTACAGCCTTATTCTAAAATGGATTCAAATGTGTTTTTCCCCTCATCAATCTACACACAATACAAAGCAAAGCAAAAGCTGGTTTTGAGAAATAAAAAACGTAAATATCACATTTACATAAGAATTCATACCCTTTACTCAGTACTTTGTTGAAGCACCTTTGGCAACGATTACAGCCTTGACTCTTCTTGAGTATGACGCTATAAGCTTGGCACACCTGTATTTGGGGAGTTTCTCCAATTCTTCTCTGCATATCCTCTTAAATTCTGTCAGGTTGGATGGGGAGCATCGCTGCAAGGCTATTTTCAGGTCTCTCCAGAGCCCGGTTCAAGTCCGGGCTCTGGCATGGGCCACTGAAGGACAATCAGAAACTTGGCCCAAAGCCACTCCTGCATTGTCTTGGCTGTGTGCTTAGGGTTGTCGCCCTGTTGGAAGGTGAACCGTCGCCCCAGTCTGAGGTCCTGAGCAAGTTTTCAACAAGGATCTCTTAAGTACTTCGCTCCGTTCATCTTTCCCTCGATCCTGACTAATCTCCCAGTCCCTGCCGCTGAAAAACACCCCCACAGTATGATGCTGCCACCACCATGCTTCACCATAGGGATGGTGCCAGGAGGTTTCCTTCAGATGTGACACTTGGCATTCAGGCCAAAGAGTTCAATCTTGATTTCATCAGACCAGAGAATCTTGTTTCTCATGGTCTGAGAGTCCTTTAGGTGCCTTTTGGCAAACCCCAAGCGAGCTGTCCTGTGCCTTTTACTGAGGAGTGGCTTCTGTCTGGCCACTCTACCATAAAGGCCTGATTGGTGGAGTGCTGCAGAGATGGTTGTCTTTCTGGAATGTTCTCTCATCTCCAGAGAGGAACTCTAGACCTCTGTCAGAGTGACCATCGGGGACCTGACCAAGGCCCTTCTCCCCAGAATGCTCAGTTTGGCCATGTGGCCAGCTCTAGGCAGAGTCTTGGTGGTTCCAAACTTCTTCCATTTAAGAACGATGGAGGCCAGTGTTCTTGGCGACCTTCAATGCTGAACAAAAAAAAATGCTATTCTTCCCCAGATCTGTGCCTCGACACAATCCTGTCTCGGAGCTCTACGGACAATTCCTTTTACCTCATGGCTTGGTTTTTCCTCCGACATGCACTGTCAACTGTGTATATAGACAGGTGTGTGCCTTTTCTAAATCATGTTCAATCAATAGAATTTACCACAAGTGGAATACAATCAAGTTGTAGAGGATAAAATAATTTAATCCATGTTAGAATAAGGCTGTAACATACCAAAATGTGGAAAAAGGGTAAGGGGTCTTTTTCCGAATGCACTGTATACAGGATACCGTAGTTAGTTATGCACAAGATAATATAAAAGTACAACAATTCAACCTGTTTGGTTTGCAGAAGATATTCAGACCTGCCAACCCTGTCCAGCATTTTAGAGTACCAGACACACGCGGGAAATTGAAGAATAAACTCACGCGTGTAGCACGCTCTTTTGGTTGGAATGCTTTCTTTCTTGACAGCATTCCATTTACACATATGGCAAAAGTCACTAACAATATATTTTACTAGGCAAGTCACTTAAGAACAAATTCTTATTTACATTGACCTACTGGGGAACAGTAGGTTAACTGCCTTGTTCAGGGGCAGAATGACAGATTTTTACCTTGTCAGCTCGGGAAGTCAATCCAGCAACCTTTCGGTTACTGGCCCAACACTCTAATCACTAGGCTACCTGCCTCCCCATCTAATTTGAACGAACACACAAAGGGCCTTTATTCTTCTTTTTTATTTTATTAAACAAACAATAATAAGTTATTTATTTAGGTACAAAACGTACAAACATCTTTTTTTTAAAACTGATAAGAATAACAAATGTTTGAAGCAGTGCATCAGTGTCAAATAAACACGTTATCCATAATAAAAACAGAAAAAATGATAGGGAACAGTGGGTGAGAACAAATCTTCTGGAGACCTTCAAATGTTCAGGAAATCATTTCCTAGACAGCTTTGCCTGGTAGCTAGCAGATGTAGCCTCACGCAGCAGGGCATCAGGGTAGACTTCTCTGTGGCAAACAGTTCCTCTGGCAATCATTGAAACCTTCTTGGTAACGAGGGCACTCAGCATGTCTGTACTGAGGGAGGCTCTGTACTGAGTTTTGTTCTTGGAATCAAGACTGAATATTCGTTCGCAGACTGCATTGCAGTGGAATATGACCAATATTCCCAGCATCACAGCCAAAAGGTTGCCCCCCCTTTTCATTGTGCTGATTTCTCTTCAGGCCTGATTCTTGCGCATGTTGACCAGACTCTGCTCAAAGGTTGTTGACTGATAGAGTCTAGACTCATCTTCCAATAGATGAACAGCGGCTCCCTCAGGAATAATGCAGGGAAAGCGTATCATGACAAAGTTGAGGGATGAGAACTTGGCAGTCAGCCTGTTGGCAATGTCAGCGACCACTGCATGCTGGAGGAGCACATCTCCAAATGGACATTTCAGCAACATGTAGTCTACTGCAGAAGAAAATACGTTTCTGATATCTGCATAGGTCTTCAGATCCAGCTTGCCTTGGCTTCCTATGTAGTTGCGGGTGTCCTGGCCAATGGACAGCTCCTCCTCAGGAAGCTGGTTTTGTCTCGCCAGGTAGAGTGTAGGCTTGACACCACTACTCATTTCTGCCATCATGGTAGTGACAGTGTCTGGCTTGCAGTAGGACATTAGTTTCTGCAGTTGCATCTCTAAAGTTGACAGTAAAATGTGAATGCACAGCGCCTCAAAAATTGGTATGGCTTGGTCATGTAGTGTATTTTTTATTTTTGAAATTCTTTGGACCCATTTTAAACTAGATAGATAACTATGAGGTTCAGAGATATATTTGTGTATATTTGTGTATACTCTGTAAAAAGTATGCATAGATTTTTGATACCGGATCTGTGAGACATTTTAGGACTTTCTCAATTTTTGTAAGATCTTTTGTTCCTTCTTTTTCCTTCTTTTCTGTCTTTTGTTTTGCCCCTTTGTCCCCGATATCCCTTTGCTTGAACAGATACTGAGTCAAGTCGAAGGTTTTGTCAGTAGGTCCACATTTGATGGAGGATGGCGTGACTTTGCTTCAAGAGGAGCCAGGTGAGGGCTTATCTATAATATTTTTCTTAGCACATGCCCCCAAGTTTAGTCTCTATAGTAGAGGAACGCTTGTCGCCTCTCAAACAGGCCCAATCACTAGGACCAGCTCACAAGTATTGGCTTTTTAGACACGGTTCCTAATCAACACCAAAAGCAAAATCATTTTGAAAACATAAAAACAAAAACAAATGATTGCATCGACACAGACTGCCAACTGGCTACACAAAGCTTAAGTAGGCTTCCGCAAAGGGAATCTGAACGCTGTACGCCAAGAAAAGTCTGCTGTTTCAGACTATATAAGGGTGCCTATTGTATTTCTTTGCAGCGCATACATCATTTCAGATTTTCAAAATGAATAAAATCTCAAATCTAGTGCAAAGACATTTTAGAAGCATTGCCTCTATAGCTAATACAGTCATCCATTCTTCATCAGGCAGTCTTCTAAACTCCCGACTCCATTTAATGCCAAGGTGTTTACATTTATTTTTGATTGTACTTTTGTAATGCTTTTTGTGACGTGGATCATAATTACAGTTACAGTTAGGGGTGAAACGGTCCATGTATTCGTATTGAACAGTTCGGTACAGGGTCCACGGTGCACGGTTCGGTACTACTGCGAACCGAACAATACATTAATCATATATTATAGCTAGGAAAATATATGTATATATATATTTCATTGTAAAAATAATATTATTGCATAAACCAATGACGTATAAATTAGCGTGGGAAAAATATCCACATAGTAATAAAGTTGTTGATAGTTGTCTGCAGCTCCGCTCATTAGTTATTTTACTCCAGCGAGAACAGAGACCGTTGTAGCAGCAATTATCTTATGAAGGAATTAGCAGTTAGCTAAATGCAAAGGAGCTACATGGCAAACATTGTCAAGCCAGAACTAGAAGATGCCCCAGTATCATTCAGGTCTGTCGTCTGGGAACATTTCAGTTTCCCTGTAAACTATAACGGGGATTACCAACGAGTGGTGGATATAACATCTACAACATGTAGGTTCTGTTCATTACTGATAGCCTATTAGAGTGGTGGATATAACATCTACATGTAGGCTCTGTTCATTGCTGATAGCCTATTAGAGTGGTGGATAAAACTTCTACAAACTGTAGGTTCTGTTCATTACTGATAGCCTGTTAGAGTGGTGGATAAAACATCTACATGTAGGCTCTGTTCATTACTGATAGCCTATTAGAGTGGTGGATAAAACATCTACATGTAGGTTCTGTTCATTGCTGATAGCCTATTAGAGTGGTGGATAAAACATCTACATGTAGGCTCTGTTCATTACTGATAGCCTATTAGAGTGGTGGATAAAACATCTACATGTAGGCTCTGTTCATTACTGATAGCCTATTAGAGTGGTGGATAAAACATCTACATGTAGGCTCTGTTCATTACTGATAGCCTATTAGAGTGGTGGATAAAACATCTACATGTAGGCTCTGTTCATTGCTGATAGCCTATTAGAGTGGTGGATAAAACTTCTACAAACTGTAGGTTCTGTTCATTACTGATAGCCTGTTAGAGTGGTGGATAAAACATCTACATGTAGGCTCTGTTCATTACTGATAGCCTATTAGAGTGGTGGATAAAACATCTACATGTAGGTTCTGTTCATTGCTGATAGCCTATTAGAGTGGTGGATAAAACATCTACATGTAGGCTCTGTTCATTACTGATAGCCTATTAGAGTGGTGGATAAAACATCTACATGTAGGCTCTGTTCATTACTGATAGCCTATTAGAGTGGTGGATAAAACATCTACATGTAGGCTCTGTTCATTACTGATAGCCTATTAGAGTGGTGGATAAAACATCTACATGTAGGTTCTGTTCATTGCTGATAGCCTATTAGAGTGGTGGATATAACATCTACATGTAGGCTCTGTTCATTACTGATAGCCTATTAGAGTGGTGGATAAAACTTCTACAACATGTAGGTTCTGTTCATTACTGATAGCCTGTTAGAGTGGTGGATAAAACATCTACAACATGTAGGCTCTGTTCATTACTGATAGCCTATTAGAGTGGTGTATATAACATCTACGCTCTGTTCATTGCTGATAACCTATTAGAGTGGTGGATAAAACATCTACATGTAGGCTCTGTTCATTACTGATAGCCTATTAGAGTGGTGGATAAAACATCTACATGTAGGCTCTGTTCATTACTGATAGCCTATTAGAGTGGTGGATAAAACATCTACATGTAGGTTCTGTTCATTGCTGATAGCCTATTAGAGTGGTGGATATAACATCTACATGTAGGCTCTGTTCATTACTGATAGCCTATTAGAGTGGTGGATAAAACTTCTACAACATGTAGGTTCTGTTCATTACTGATAGCCTATTAGAGTGGTGTATATAACATCTACAACATGTAGGCTCTGTTCATTGCTGATAACCTATTAGAGTGGTGTATATAACATCTACAACATGTAGGCTCTGTTCATTGCTGATAGCCTATTAGAGTGGTGGATATAACTTCTACAACATGTAGGCTCTGTTCATTGCTGATAGCCTATTAGAGTGGTGGATATAACTTCTACAACATGTAGGCTCTGTTCATTGCTGATAGCCTATTAGAGTGGTGTATATAACATCTACGCTCTGTTCATTGCTGATAACCTATTAGAGTGGTGGATAAAACTTCTACAACATGTAGGTTCTGTTCATTACTGATAGCCTATTAGAGTGGTGGATATAACATCTACATGTAGGCTCTGTTCATTACTGATAGCCTATTAGAGTGGTGGATAAAACATCTACATGTAGGTTCTGTTCATTGCTGATAGCCTATTAGAGTGGTGGATAAAACTTCTACAACATGTAGGTTCTGTTCATTACTGATAGCCTGTTAGAGTGGTGGATAAAACATCTACAACATGTAGGCTCTGTTCATTACTGATAGCCTATTAGAGTGGTGTATATAACATCTACGCTCTGTTCATTGCTGATAACCTATTAGAGTGGTGGATAAAACATCTACATGTAGGCTCTGTTCATTACTGATAGCCTATTAGAGTGGTGGATAAAACATCTACATGTAGGCTCTGTTCATTACTGATAGCCTATTAGAGTGGTGGATAAAACATCTACATGTAGGTTCTGTTCATTGCTGATAGCCTATTAGAGTGGTGGATATAACATCTACATGTAGGCTCTGTTCATTACTGATAGCCTATTAGAGTGGTGGATAAAACTTCTACAACATGTAGGTTCTGTTCATTACTGATAGCCTGTTAGAGTGGTGGATATAACATCTACAACATGTAGGTTCTGTTCATTACTGATAGCCTGTTAGAGTGGTGGATAAAACTTCTACAACATGTAGGTTCTGTTCATTACTGATAGCCTGTTAGAGTGGTGGATATAACATCTACAACATGTAGGTTCTGTTCATTACTGATAGCTTATTAGAGTGGTGGATATAACATCTACAACATGTAGTCTCTGTTCAATGCCGATAGCCTATTAGAGTGGTGTATATAACATCTACAACATGTAGGCTCTGTTCATTGCTGATAACCTATTAGAGTGGTGTATATAACATCTACAACATGTAGGCTCTGTTCATTGCTGATAACCTATTAGAGTGGTGTATATAACATCTACAACATGTAGGCTCTGTTCATTGCCGATAGCCTATTAGAGTGGTGTATATAACATCTACAACATGTAGGCTCTGTTCATTGCCGATAGCCTATTAGAGTGGTGTATATAACATCTACAACATGTAGGCTCTGTTCATTGCTGATAACCTATTAGAGTGGTGTATATAACATCTACAACATGTAGGCTCTGTTCATTGCTGATAGCCTATTAGAGTGGTGGATATAACTTCTACAACATGTAGGCTCTGTTCATTGCTGATAGCCTATTAGAGTGGTGGATATAACTTCTACAACATGTAGGCTCTGTTCATTGCTGATAGCCTATTAGAGTGGTGTATATAACATCTACGCTCTGTTCATTGCTGATAACCTATTAGAGTGGTGGATAAAACTTCCACAACATGTAGGTTCTGTTCATTACTGATAGCCTATTAGAGTGGTGGATATAACTTCTACAACATGTAGGCTCTGTTCATTGCTGATAGCCTATTAGAGTGGTGGATATAACTTCTACAACATGTAGGCTCTGTTCATTGCTGATAGCCTATTAGAGTGGTGTATATAACATCTACGCTCTGTTCATTGCTGATAACCTATTAGAGTGGTGGATAAAACTTCTACAACATGTAGGCTCTGTTCATTACTGATAGCTTATTAGAGTGGTGGATATAACATCTACAACATGTAGGTTCTGTTCATTACTGATAGCTTATTAGAGTGGTGGATATAACATCTACAACATGTAGGTTCTGTTCATTACTGATAGCTTATTAGAGTGGTGGATATAACATCTACAACATGTAGGTTCTGTTCATTACTGATAGCTTATTAGAGTGGTGGATATAACATCTACAACATGTAGTCTCTGTTCAATGCTGATAGCCTATTAGAGTGGTGGATATAACATCTACAACATGTAGGTTCTGTTCATTACTGATAGCTTATTAGAGTGGTGGATATAACATCTACAACATGTAGGTTCTGTTCATTACTGATAGCTTATTAGAGTGGTGGATATAACATCTACAACATGTAGTCTCTGTTCAATGCTGATAGCCTATTAGAGTGGTGGATATAACATCTACAACATGTAGGCTCTGTTCATTGCTGATAGCCCATTAGAGTGGTGGATATAACTTCTACAACATGTAGGCTCTGTTCATTGCTGATAGCCTATTAGAGTGGTGGATATAACATCTACAACATGTAGGTTCTGTTCATTGCTGATAGCCTGTTAGAGTGGTGGATATAACATCTACAACATGTAGGCTCTGTTCATTGCTGATAGCCTATTAGAGTGGTGGATATAACATCTACGTGTAGCTTCTGTTCATTGCTGATAGCCTATTAGAGTGGTGGATATAACTTCTACAACATGTAGGCTCTGTTCATTGCTGATAGCCTATTAGAGTGGTGGATATAACTTCTACAACATGTAGGCTCTGTTCATTGCTGATAGCCTATTAGAGTGGTGGATATAACATCTACAACATGTAGGCTCTGTTCATTGCTGATAGCCTATTAGAGTGGTGGATATAACATCTACATGTAGGCTCTGTTCATTGCCGATAGCCTATTAGAGTGGTGGATATAACATCTACAACATGTAGGCTCTGTTCATTGCCGATAGCCTATTAGAGTGGTGGATATAACATCTACAACATGTAGGCTCTGTTCATTGCTGATAGCCTATTAGAGTGGTGGATATAACATCTACAACATGTAGGCTCTGTTCATTGCTGATAGCCTATTCGAGTTTCAATACGAGTAACATGACTACTCTTTTGCGCCGACATCACCCCAAAGTGCCAATCAGTGTGACTAGGTGAAAAAATGAAACGGCAACCACTTCTCCCCACAGCCTTCAGGCAACAATATGCGGCTGACTCCGGTACGGCTAAAGAAATCAACGGAGCGAAGGCAAAATTCATAGCGGCAGATATGAGACCCTTCTCTGTGGTAGAGAATGCAGGGTTCAGAAACATGTTAAAGTGGTTGAGCCGCGCTTCACTATTCCTTCCCGTACACATTTGGCCCAGACATTAATACCTGCCTTATACAAACCAAAAAAAACTACTTGAGAGCAAGTTGTCAGGAATGAGGTCTGTTGCTCTAACAAGAGACAGTTGGACGTCTAGAGCTACCATACTGTAACGGCTCATTTCATTACGGCAGAGTGGGAGATAAAAAGCCATCTCCTTCAAACACGTCCCCTTGAGAGTCACGTAGTTGCCGTGTGGAAGTTGGAGGGGGATAACGTAACGATTCCTGTGACCATTGACAACGCTAGAAATATTGTAAATGCCGTTGCACTAACTGGATTGGGGCCACAGATAGGATGCTTTGCTCACGTTATTAATCTAGCATCTCAAAAAGCAATGTCAGTGAATCCAATCTCTTGCCTCCTAGCAAAGATCAGGACGGTGGTATCCTTCTTTCATAAAAGCACAACTGCTGTACATGTTTAAGACAAATCAGGAGATGCTGGAGCTGCCAAACCACAAATTAATCCAAGATGTCCCTACTAGATGGAATTCAAGCCATAACATGGTTGAGAGACACCTTGAGCAGAAAGTGACTGTGTATTCTACACTGACTGATCAAGCTGTGAGGAAGAATGTGAAAGATATTGTGACTGTCTGAAAATAACATAAGACTAGCAGAGGAAGTTATCAAAGTGTGCAAACCTCTCAAAACAGTCACAACACTGATATGCACTGAAAGCATTCCATCAGTTTCCATGGTCCTGCCTATGAAAACAATGATCCTGAAATCAATGGTGGCATCTGATGAAGATGAACCCGCAGTAAGGGATGTCAAGACTGCTATCAGAGTTAACCTGGAGCCTAGATATGCTGACCCTGGTGTCCAAGACTTCTTACACAAGAGCCCCTGCTTTGGACCCCCGGTTCAAGTCCCTGCTGCACCTGGATGCTGCTGCTCGTCTGAGTCTACAATTAACTCACAGCAGAGATTGTGACCAATTGTACAGGTATTGTATTTATTTTGTTCATATGACATTTATTATTTGATTAATTAGTGATTTAACAATTCATTATAAGGTAATAATTGTAATTGTCATAATAGTGTCTGATATATATTTCTAACAACAAATCATATTTTTAAAGCCACTTCAGAGATAGTATTTTCATCTAATTTAATTCTTCAGGGTCAAGCCACAGATACCACAGGAGCTAACCCCTCTCTAGAGATGGCAGGTGACAGGGGTTCTCCTCCAGAAAAGAAGTCTGCCATGACTGAGCATTTTGGAGAGTTGTTCACAACCCAGGAGCAGGGAACCAAGTCAAAGGTCAAGGTCATAGAGGAGGAGGTGACCTCATACAGGGAAGTGGACTGTAGTCCCCTGGATGCTGATCCACTTACATGGTGGAAGACCAAAGAGTTAATATACCCTCATGTTGCCATGTTAGCAAGGCGCTACCTGGCTCTGCCTGGGACCTCTGTCCCTAGCAAGAGGGTATTCTTTCTTTCACTAGCAAATGCGAGTGAACTGCTGTTAGATTTACTCAGTGGATTTATTTTTTATTAAAATGTAAAAACAAAAAACAAAAAATCTGACCCTATTAATTTCTGCATACTTTTAACCCGGAACTCGTACCTGCGTACATGGACAGAGAATTGCGTAGTTGGTACGCAAAATGCATGCATGTTGGCAGCCCCGTAGTATACCATTCATGTTTCTACAAAACAAAATGGCCATGGTGAGCAGAATCATGCCCTGTCTCATACCATTGTAGTATCTCTCTGCCGTGTCATGTTTGGAGGTGCAGCATTTGACAGCCTCCTTGCCACTGTGGACCAGGTTGGTGGTGGGCCAAGAGTCTGCCAGCCATGGGTAGTTGCCCATGTTGCCACCCAGCATGCCAGGCCTAAAACACAATTCATCAAATCAAATCCATTTTTATTTATCACATGCGCCGAATACAACAGGTGTAGTAGACCTTACAGTGAAACGCTTACAATGCAGTTTTAAGAAAAATACCTACAAGAAATAAGAAATAAAGGTACCAAATAATTAAAGAGCAGCAGTAAAATAACAATAGCGAGGCTATATACAGGGGGTACCGGTACAGAGTCAATGTGCGGGGCCACCAGTTAGACAAGGTAATTGAGGTAATATGTACATGTAGGTAGTCACTATGGTCATATCTGATGTCAATCCACAACTTTGTTCTCATCACATTACAAAAAAAGGACTAATATAAGAATGTGAAAATCAACTTGAAATGACATAAACAGGGATCCTTACCTTCCACTAAGTCCAGATGTCTCTCCATGTGGAAAGCCAACTGCAGAAAAAAATAAATGTGCATTCAGGTGTGAAGGGCAAGGTAAAATACAGTAAGGTTGCCACAGTGCAGTATGGTACAGTTCGTTGTAACATATTGGCAACCCTAAAGCAGGAATCAGCATTTTAAAAAATAAAGCGCATTCATATTCTGTTTCAGTAAAAAGCTGAGAGATGGGGCTGGAGAAATGTAACCACTCAAATTTATAGACAAAGCTATGGATGCAAGGACTGACCGTCCATGATATCAAAATTATAGTTCTAACCATGTTGTCAGGCTGTATAGTGTTTGTTTACATTTGCTTTGTTCCAAACATTTGAGTAAAGCAACCTTATATTTTGGGTTCTGATGAGGTATGACAGTTGAACAAAGCTCACGAGGCATTTACTGTATATGCTATATTCTTCAAGAATCAATGGGTACATATCATTATGTTTGTTGTAAGCCCGAAAATGGATGTAGCAACTGCAGATGGCCCCTTTAATGCATCGAAATACTATTTTGGTGTTCACACAAGGATTTGTTTGATTTACAACTGCACAACAAGTAAAACATCTAAACTGAAATGAAGATTTAAAAAAAAAAGTATTACGAATTCAGAAGAATTCAAATGAATTTGGTTGGAGGCAGGTGATTCTCGTTTACTATGTCACTTTGGGTAAGTTTCAGGTGCCTACAGGGTAAAAATAGTCATTCAACCAGAGAAAACACAAGTTTCTACTCCATTGCACTCCATTGTCAAGTGCAAGTTTGCCAATATATTAGAATGCAACAAGTAAATATTTTGTTAGGTAACTTTAAGGTATAATAGTAGCCTTTTGTAAAGTGCAGTGGAATACTTGATATGATAAGGTGGATTACAACATACTTCTTTGATATTGTGGTAAGGTAACATTTAGTGGTGTGTGAAGATTGCATCATATAAAGTGTAAAGTACCAGCAGGCGTGTAGTTGAACGATGCAGTGTAGTGACTAAGCTCCTTCCTCTTCTTGCGGCGGCAGTAGATCCACACGCTGAAACCCATGAGGATGACCCAGCAGGCCCCGCCGATCCCAGCGATGAATGCCGGCTGCTTCACCACATCAGTAATCTGCTCGGCCAGGCTCACGCTGCTCTCATCACCCTCCGCGCCCCCCCCGGTACCGGGCACTGACGGTGCTTCCACTGGCAGCTCTGAAGGAGAGCGGCAAGTAGTTAGTGGAGGGATATTTAACTTTTACCTGTTAAGTATTATAACCAACCTCTAACCAGCCGAATAATCTGTTGATATGCCCTTGAGCAAGGAACTTAATCCTAATTGCTCCTGTAAATCGCTCTAGATAAGAGCGTCTGCTAAATGGCCAAACATTTAAATGTAATAAAAAAAATGCTTGGCAATAATTTCAGTAATTTTAGCTACCCCCACTATCTCCTTGATATCGCAGTCTGAAATGTCTAATTCTGCTAGCTTGTGGTTCTGGGGGGACTCACTGATGAGGACGGACACAGGCTGGCTGTGGATGCCCACTCTGGCGCTGGTCACCGCTGCCACCTCCACCTGGTACAGGATGCCTGGCAGCAGCCCCTTGAGTACGGTGGAGAGGACAGTGCCATCCACAGTGGTGTTGATGTGGTAGCGGGTCTGGGTGTCATTGCCCACACACCACACCTGTTGATGGTTGGAGGACGGTGAGTTGGTGTGAGATGGAAGAGGTAAAATTTGCGGTGTCCAAATTAGGACGCAGGTTAGAGTTTTTTTGCGTCATGAATCTTGTTCTGAAGGCAGCCACAAAGTCATAAAATCTGATTTTAAACCTAACCTAACACTAACCTTAACCACACTGCTAACCCTAACCTTAAATGAATTTGAGTTTTTATATATATTTTTACAATATAGGCAATTTTGACATTGTAGCTGGCCTATCTAAGAAGATATCACTCAGTTCTGCCTCCAGGACGAGACTCATGACAGTAAACGTCAACATGCTATTAGGACTGCCTGTTGTAACTCTGAGGAAGTCATTATATAGACACAATTTATTTTACAGTCCTGTTTGAGCTGGTGTTTACATGATATTTTGTTATTTAGAAAATACTTATTTGGTAACTGGGTACTTTCTGATACTTGCTTCAAATAATTCAAAACAATTCATAGCTACTCCTTTGTTTCCCATTACTTGTTTTAATGAATCCCAAAGAAACTATGTTGTAATTATTTTATTATTATTATGTAATGTCCATTTTGTTTATACGAAAATGTCAAAAAACGTGGATGCACGTTTTTGGACAGATCCAATCATCATGCCATTTTCTCTGTCAGCATACCTTGTACTCCTGGATTATTCCATTCTGCATGTCGGCGGGAGGAGGCTCCCAGGACACACTAATACTGGAGCTGTTGCTCAGCTTCACTGTAACCACGTTGACTGATCTGGGAGGGGCGCTTGGGACTGCAGGAGAAGAGATATGAGCAAGGTGTGAAAAACCCCCAACTGATATGAAAAAATGAAATAGGGGCATTTGGCAAAATAGCGAAAATATGATTTGAGAATGATGAAAATGGCCGACTCCATCAAATGCCATCAAATGGTTATTGAACTATAAACAGTGCTTCGTCTTCATAACAGGATGTAAAGGTCACACAGGTGTTGGGAATTGCAATCCAATTGCTTCGACTGTGATGTGACTCCTAGAGGCTCCTGAACAGCTAGCCTTTTTCAAAAAGCCAGAGTCCTCAAAATGTTTCAAGACAAGTACTAAAAAGTTTTATTTAAAAACCACTTCTAGAATGTATTTTGTATTTCACCCTTATTTTGCTGGGTGAATTGACTGAGGGCACATTTTCTTTGACAGCAACGGCTGAGTATGACCAATCAATCGCCACTTTAAAAGCCTTTATTTGAACCTGGAAGTCCCATTGAGAAAAACCTATTTTAAAACCCTTGTTACCCACCATTCCCTCCATTATGGACAGAGGCTATCTCAAGTGTACCATGTCCATATTAGGAGAGCCTCGGTCTCAAAAGGGCTTGTGTCAGTCTCATCAGAAGTTGTGAGTATCAGTAGCTTCAAGCCAGTCTTACCTTCCGCTGCTGTTCTGATCAGCAGCAGCCGACTGTCCTTGCCCTGGAACTCGTCGAAGTAGGGCCGGATCTTGATCTCATACTCTGTGCCTGTGAGCAGGTTGGCGACCACGGCCAGGCGCTCTGACGGGGCCTTGATATCCTGCAGCAGCCAGGTGCCACCGCTGGGCCGGTAGAGGAGCCGGTAGCCCTGGATGTACTGGGACTGACGGTCTACCTGGGGAGGGACAGAAGAAAAGGGTGGAAAGAGAGAAAAAAATAGACATTTATGAATTACAGTTTTACTGCCCTTGGAAATGGATATACAGTAAAAAAAAAAAAAAAGATTCCAGAGTGTGAAAGTACAACTGATGGTGTCACGCGTGCTCCCTCTCCGGCCTCTAGGTCAGCAGGCTGCTCGTTATGGCACACACCTGTCACCATCGTTACGCTCACCTGCAGGTCATCAGACTCACCTAGACTCATCACTTCCCTGATTACCTTCCTATATATGTCACTCCCTTTGGTCCCTTCCCCAGGCGTCATTGTTTCTGTTTCAGTTTCCTGTCTGTGTGCTGTTAGTGTTTCTTGATTTGTATTATGTTCCGTACATTTTTTTTAAACACTCACTACCTGAACTTTCTTCCCGACTCTGAGCGCACATCGTTACAGATGGTATTTCTCCTGTGAAAGAATATGTAAAAACTCAGGTCAGGGTACTCACCATCCATGATACTTGAACACTGGAGGCAGTGAGTGTGATAGGCTCCTGAAGATGAACACCCACCTCTCCCAACTCTTTCTGGACCTGCCTGTGGTCCACTCCCTGACCTGTAGGACTACCATCTGCAAACACAACATTAACAAACATCAGACACACAATAACAGTAAAACTATAGTAGATGCTTACTGTAGCTCATATACACTTGATTCAAATAATCTAAATCGTTTTTATGAAGCCTTCAAACCGCCATGCTTTCATGATGAAATGCTTCAAAATTTGAGAAAAAAAGTTTTCACTTACAAACTTTTCACGCTCTCTCTACACTAACAACCACCTTGTAATGCTTAATTTTTTTTCTCGATTATCTTTCATAGTAAATGTCCAGTAAAGCTGTTATATCCCCTCCCAGGTACTGACCTTGTGTGCGGACGGGCTCAGAGATGGGGCTGGGGTCACTCAGCCCGTAGGCGTTGACCGCTCGGACGATGAACAGGTAGATGGTGTTGGGAAAGAGACCGCTGACAGTGTGTTTCTCCAACTTTACCAGGTCAGCCACCGTTTGCCACGTACTGCCTGCTGATTGGCTAGAGTAAGAGACCACAGACAATGATGTTGTGTCATTTCCAATTATGTTAGTAAAGTTACTGTGCAAGGCAAGCCTTCCTTATACCCTGTAGTGACAACGATGTCATTACTCTATAGTAGGGGCGGCAGGGTAGCCTAGTGGTTAGAGCGTTGGACTAGTAACCGAAAGGTTGCAAGTTCGAATCCCCGAGCTGACAAGGTACAAATCTGTCGTTCTGCCCCTGAACAGGCAGTTAACCCACTGTTCCTAGGCCGTCATTGAAAATAAGAATTTGTTCTTAACTGACTTGCCTAGTTAAATAAAGGTAAAAAAAAAAAAAAAAAAAAAATAGTGGTAAACTATTATTCACTGTCTTCATTCTGATTACAATAACAATAATGCCAGCTGTGTTTCTGTCAAGTCTTATGTTTTTTTGTCCTTTTAAAATGGCTTGTTTTTATGAAAATGTGTGAGATCACTTGCATAATGATACTATTTCGCTCTGTAATAAATAAATGTGATAAATCTTGTGAACAACGCATCTGATGAAGGTAGAGCTTGAGCTTCTTTGGCTTTGACGGTCCAGCATTTTCCTCTCCTGACTCTTCTTATTTAGATTAAATGTCACCTCTTATTATTTAGTGGCATGGTCACATGACAACCTCCTCCACCCCTCGCTTTTTTATTTTTTCAAATTTCTCTACATTCGTTCACTTTTTATTTTCTTCATCTTGCCAGAGACAGCAGCAGACTAGTGACTTTACAGCTAACCTGCGCAATTAGGCGACAGAGATATAAAAGCTGCGCGAGCCATTAATATTCCTCTAGCAGACCACCCAATACTGGTAGTGATAAATCTAAGATTTAAGAGGCTGAAGCATGGGACGCACACACACACAGGAAAACACAGATACACACGTAAACATACACACTTTCCCAATAAACATGCATGTCCTTTAGAATGGTACATCTGCCATTCTTCATACAGTAACAATGTGTCAGGATTCCATCTCCCCATTGTCACACACACACTCATCCCTACTTCTCTCTCCCTGGACACTCCCACCCCCACAACCCCCAGCACAATTTTGCCCACTTGGCACGGTGCTAACTACTGCCCAGGGGGCAAGGTGAGAGAAGAGGGATGAGGGGGCTAGTGAGTCAGGTTGGGAGGGGGTAAAATTCCTCTCAGCGTAGACTTGTCTGTCTGTGCCATCCACATTTAAATTCATTACCATTTTAGATTACCTCACTAATTTCCATGGAGGCGCGCTAAGTTGATCACGGTGTGTTTATGTGTGTGTCATTACAAACCACTTGATGTTTTTTGCAACTGCATTCAAGGAAACTTTGAAAGTTCTTGAAATTTTCCGAAATGACTGACCTTCATGCCTTAAAGTAATGATGGACTGTTGTTTCTCTGCTTTTTTGAGCTGTTCTTGCCATAATATGGACCTGGTCTTTTACCAAATAGGGCTATCTTCTGTATACCAACGCTATCTTGTCACAACACAACTGATTGGCTCAAATGCAATAAGAAGGAAAGAAATTCTACAACTTAACTTTTTACAAGGCTCACCTCATGAAGCTGGTTGAGAGAATGCCAAGAGTATGCAAATCTGTCATCAAGGCAAATGGTTGCTACTTTGAAGAATCTCAAATTTAAAATATATTTTGATTTGTTTAACACTTTCTTAGTTACTACATGATTTCATATGTGTTATTTTATAGCTTTGATGTCTTGACTATTATTCTACAATGTAGAAAATAGTCCAAATAAAGAAAAACCCTGGAATGAGTAGGTGTGTCCAAAATTTGTCTGGTACTGTATATATTTATTTTATTTTTGCCTTTATTTAACTAGGCAAGTCAGTTAAGAACAAATTCTTATTTTCAATGATGGCCTAGGAACAGTGGGTTAACTGCCTGTTCAGGGGCAGAACGACAGATTTTTACCTCGTCAGCTCGGGGATTAAGTCCAATGCTCTAACCACTAGGCTACCTGCCGCATTCACATACACTGACATTGCTCGTCCTAATATTTTAAATAATATATATCCAGTATTAATTATTTCTTAATTCCTTTATTTTACTTTTAGATTGTTGTGAATTGTTAGATATTACTGAACTGTTGGAGCTAGGAACACAAGCATTTCGCTACATCCGCTGTCACACCCTGACCTTTGAGAGCCTTTTTATTTCTCTATTTGGTTCGGTCGGGGTGTGATTTGGGTGTGCATTCTAGTTTTTCTATTTCTTTGTTGGCCGGGTAGGGTTCCCAATCAGAGGCAGCTGTCTATCGTTGTCTCTGATTGGGGATCATACTTAGGCAGCCCTTTTTCACACCTTAGATAGTGGGATCTTGTTTTTACATAGTTGCTGTCTAGCGCTGCAGAACTTTATGTTCTGTTTTGTATTTTGTTGTTTTGTCGGAGTTCAGTTTTAAAAATCATGAACACTTTCCACGCTGTGCTTTGGTCTCATTCATCTAACGACGGACGTAAAACCCGCAATAACATCTGCTAAATATGTGTTTGCAACCGATAAAATGTGATTTGATTTTGAATTGTTTGATGTGGAATAAAAGCAAAGTGGGGGCAGCTGGGAGATTTGGGGAGTGGCTTAGCATGGGCCAGCTGCCACCCTAGCTGGGGTTGATTAGAATGTGAAAGGTGTCAGAGTCTGTGTGTCCGCAGGGGGGGGGGGGGGGTGAGCCCTCCTGCCTGTCATGCCCGGCTAACACGGCTCATGTGCTGACACACCATTAAGAAACGATGAGGGATGGCTGCACACAGCAACCTCTGGCTAGAGAGAGGGCAGTGGGCTGGAGGATAGAAAATGTGTGTTAGGGAAAGTGTGTCTTCAGATGTTTCATGTTACTTCTAAGAAAAAACTGTTTTTCAAATCTGTCTTTCTGTCTGTTCTACAGAATGTACCACAAGGTTGAGCCCTACTGAACGCGGCCCAGGTCTATCTTCTACTGTCGACTCCACCCACCTGAAGGCCTCGAGGATGTAGGAGGTGACGGCAGCCCCCCCCTCATGGGCGTTGGGCTGCCAGGTGAGGGTGACACTGTTGCGGGTCACGTCGGTCACCACAGGCTTCTGGGGAGGTCCCGGTAGCTGGAAGGGTTCTGATGCCTGGGGCACAGACGAACCTCCACTCTCTGAAAATCACAATGAAATCAAACTTTATTTAAAATGCATTTAAAAAAGACAATAGAGACAGAGGATGAGAGGGTAGCTGGAGGGTAGTGAATCTCCTATATTTAGTATACCATTCTCTATATAACTGTTGTTGGAAGCCCTTTTGTGGTCTAAAGAGTTACGAATAAATAATTCATGCAATAGGTCAATTCAATTTAAATTCTGTCAATTCCAAATTGAAAAGCAACATTATTGTCAATAAGGAGTTTAAATGGAACCGACACCCCAGCCCTGATCACAGTAACTGACTTTGACGGACTGGCTGAATAACAGTTTAGTTGTGAATTATCAGAGTTTCTGTTTGGTTGGTTTACGAAGCATTAGTAGGCACTAAATACCATCTTATCAAGCTTCATCAAACATTAGCATTTCATAACAGCAATAAGACACTACTTATTCCAACTCATCATCCCTCTGCTTCGCCATGGGCCAAGCAACGCCCCTGGGTGTGATTTCATCCACAATATCACAAGACCTCTGCCTTATTTCTTGATTCAATGATCTTATATGGGCATGACTGTCACGGATCTTTCTGGAACACACCTGGCCCCTATTCCCACTGATTGTATTTGTATATATGTGCCCTTTGGTTTCCATTTGGGGGTTGATTATTGTTACAATGTCCGTTGGTGCGTGTGAGTACCTGTGCTGTGTGTTTTGGGTTTTCGTGCCCTTGTGGGTCGGGTCTCGTCCCATGTTTTAATCATTGTGCGCATGTTTTATTTATTCAAGGTACTCCTAGTTTTTTTGTTTGGTCTTCGTCCCCATGCCTTTACATGGCAAGCCGTAATTTGTGCTTCATTTAAAAAAAATATTACGCATTCCTGCGTCTGTCTCCCAAATCATTGTTACCAACGTGACAGAATAATCGACCATTAAGGGAGACAGCGGGAATGGCCCGTCCGACAATGCTGCGACTGGTCCGTCTGGTGTTGCTGCAACTTCAGCAGCTACAACTGGCCCGTCCGACGACGCTACAACTAGTTTGTCCGGCGCCACTGCTACTGGTCCGTCCGATGCCGTCGCAACTTTGGCAGCAGCAACTGGCCCGTCCCACGCAACTTCAGCAGCTGCATCGTGTCCTGATCGACCTGCACTGCATTCCTGTGATTGTCCTCGAGGCCGGTGTCGTTGCGCTGCTGTCACGGATCCCTCCCTGTGCCTTTATACGGCACGCAGTAATTTGGGCTTAATAATAAAAACTATTACGCATTCCTGCGTCTGTCTCCCGATCCTTCATGCCAACGTGACAATGACATGGCAGAGGCAATCTAATACTGTAGGGAGGAGTTTATTACAGTAGATTTACCATTCACTGTGTCCTGTGTGTGTGTGCGCGCGTGTCTACGTGTGTGGGCATTTACCTTTAACAGTGAGTACACCGCTCCACATCGTTTCTCCGCTCGAGCTGGAAGCCACGCAGGTGTAGGCCCCAGAGTCGGTTTCCTGGCAAAAAGAGAGAGGGCCTAGTCAACATCGGTGTATATGCACAGAAGCACAATGCCTTTGCCTTTTCACATTCAGGTGTTCTGGAGCAAATCTTTCCAGATAAGTCAACGTGAACATCTATCTAGAATCTATGGGCTATCTGTAGTCTCCAAAGACTGTTAACTATGTATAATAATTCTGTGTATCTCCCCAAAGATACCCATATGTTTTATTGCTCTGATCTAATAAGTACTATTCTCATAATGGTTAATGGGGAAGTATTCTATTTACAGTATGTTCTATTGGAACATAGTTGTTGGATATGTACATTTGCGCTCATATGGTCCCATGAACATTAATAAAGAGTAACATTACGCTTTGCTGTCAATGAAGTCTCACATGTAGCTGTAACACTGCTAGCTTGTCCCTTAATAGAGAAACCACAGTTCCTCAAAAAGGGTTTGGAGCATATGTGCTGTTATTTTAGTTTTCTTTACTATAGTACCTCTGGGCCTGTGCACATAAAGCGTCTTGGGTTAGAGTTTCTGATCTAGGATCAGGTCCCCCCTGTCCATGTAACTGTATTCATTAAGATCTAAAAGGCAAAACTGATAATAGATCAGCATTCCTACTCTGAAAGACTTTATAAATATGGGCCCTGATACTTTGGTACTAATGGGAGAGTTTTAAGGGGCAATCTGCAATTGCTAGATACATTTTTGGACTTATAAATGTATTATATCTACCAATTTATTTTTAAAGAACACTAACTTATAAATGCCTCATGAGCTTAGTTCAACTGTTGTACCCCAACGTTTAAAGGAGATTAAAGGACTTTTCACATTATGTAGACAATGGTATTGTGCTGGGCATAATGAACATGAGATTGAAAAGAGGTGGAATATGTAACCAGAGCGGTCTGCAAACTTCTGTGGCTCATACAGCACTTCATATTTTCTGTGGCTCTGACTGTGCTGCATACTGAGCACTCAACAGTAAGCAGCAACATGGGCTGATGATCCATAGCCATACTACTAGCAAGGGAAACTTTGTGTGTGTGTGTGTGTGTGTGTGTGTGTGTGTGTGTGTGTGTGTGTGTGTGTGTGTGTGTGTGTGTGTGTGTGTGTGTGTGTGTGTGTGTGTGTGTGTGTGTGGGTCATTAAAAATTCATTGGGAAGCTCAGAGCTAGACGGGGGCTAGAAATTGCTCACAACAGTGGAAGATGTAGACAAGGATCTAATGATGGTGACAGCTCACGGCCACCCGCTTGCAGGTTAGTGGGCTACACAATCACACAAACACAGATTTCAAACTAACAACTAGGTTTTCAGACCTTTTGGTTAATTTAAAACCACTCTTATTCAAAACAAAGCTAATTAATGATGCAAAGCACACTACAAAAACACAGAGGGAGACAACACAATGCAATCAATATAATGCAATGTGGTTGGTTTTTGGATGCCATCCACTACTTCTCTCTGTGTGTGTGTGTGTGTGTGTGTGTGTGTGTGTGTGTGTGTGTGTGTGTGTGTGTGTGTGTGTGTGTGTGTGTGTGTGTGTGGCTGGCTGGTCAGTTGCAGTGGCGTTGGCATTACACAAGTCTAAGTGCCCTGTCTAAAAGCCCCAAGAGAGACAGGAGAGGTGACTCCAAGTCGAACAGTACATCACTCTTCCATCTCTCTTTCTATAGGCCGGCTGACCCTGAACGGACCTGTATGGCAGCCAAGGATGTGGCTGTCTGTGGGGGCAGGTCCATGTTGGTGACTGGTGATTGGAGGAAAGGAGTGGGAAGGGGTAAATGGCCGGGCATCTAACTATTAATCATGGTTGGCAGCTTTGGGTGCTGCGCTAAACAGATTGTTAAAAATGTATGAAGGAGGCAAGAGTTTGTTATTTTCTCCACATCCTCGCTGTTCTTTCTCTATATTGTAGCATCTTCCTTGACTTGTTCTGTTTCTCTCTCATCTCAATACCCTGTCTTTCTTTCTCATCTATTTTCTTTCCACCCCCCTCGTTCTTGTTCTGGTCCCGGGGTAATGGGCATCTCTTCAGTCACAGAGAGGAACAAACCGACCATCTGTCTGGTCCCCTGCCCTCTCTTCTCCACCCCACCCTCCTCTCTCACCTCTCCTACCTCCACCATAAGTCAACTTCCTGTGCCCCACTCTGCTTTAGTTCAAAGATGAGCGTCCTGATAAAAGGGAAGGAGAGCAATTAAAAACAAACAGGGACAGTGTCCAAGTTTCAAAAAGATAGAATTGGCCATAAGTACAGTCCATCTAGTCGAGGCGAGTCGAGATGTGAGAAATTCTTTAATACAGTCATTAGAGGAAGTACCAAAGAGTGTTTTCTACATCTTGAGTGCATGAAAAATGTTTTGGTACATTGAGATGCTTGACTTAATCTTTTTTCTCTCTTGGTCTCTCCTTCTCAGCCTCTCTCAAAACCCCTACAAGGATTTAATTAGTGTCATGGCGATCGTTAATCACTCTGGGCCCAACAATCAATTAATTAACGCGTCAGCTGGTCCCGAAGCTCGCCACACACACACACAACCTGCGGGTTGCAGGTGCAGCCCGCAACCCCGGAGAGCTCTTGGTAGAATGAATATCATTATCCGTGCATATACTACCACTAACGATTGCACTCGTTCATCACCTTGGCGAGTATGCATCACCGCTAATTTATTTATTTATTTATTTCACCTTTATTTAACCAGGTAGGCTAGTTGAGAACAAGTTCTCGTTTACAACTGCGACCTGGCCAAGATAAAGCATAGCAGTGTGAGCAGACAACACAGAGTTACACATGGAGTAAACAATTAACAAGTCAATAACACAGTAGAAAAAAAGGAGAGTCTATATACATTGTGTGCAAAAGGCATGAGGAGGTAGGCAAATAATTACAATTTTGCAGATTAACACTGGAGTGATAAATGATCAGATGGTCATGTACAGGTAGAGATATTGGTGTGCATAAAATAAAATAAATAAAAACAGTATGGGGATGAGGTAGGTAAAAATGGGTGGGCTATTTACCGATAGACTATGTACAGCTGCAGCGATCGGTTAGCTGCTCAGATAGCAGATGTTTGAAGTTGGTGAGGGAGATAAAAGTCTCCAACTTCAGAGATCTTTGCAATTCGTTCCAGTCACAGGCAGCAGAGAACTGGAACGAAAGAAGGCCAAATGAGGTGTTGGCTTTAGGGATGATCAGTGAGATACACCTGCTGGAGCGCGTGTAGAACATCGTGACCAGTGAACTGAGATAAGGCGGAGCTTTACCTAGCATGGACTTGTAGATGACCTGGAGCCAGAGGGTCTGGCGACGAATATGTAGCGAGGGCCAGCCGACTAGAGCATACAGGTCGCAGTGGTGGGTGGTATAAGGTGCTTTAGTGACAAAACGGATGGCACTGTGATAAACTGCATCCAGTTTGCTGAGTAAAGTGTTGGAAGCAATTTTGTAGATGACATCGCCGAAGTCGAGGATCGGTAGGATAGTCAGTTTTACTAGGGTAAGTTTGGCGGCGTGAGTGAAGGAGGCTTTGTTGTGGAATAGAAAGCCGACTCTAGATTTGATTTTCGATTGGAGATGTTTGATATGAGTCTGGAAGGAGAGTTTACAGTCTAGCCAGACACCTAGGTACTTATAAATGTCCACATATTCAAGGTCGGAACCATCCAGGGTGGTGATGCTAGTCAGGCGTGCGGGTGCAGGCAGCGAACGGTTGAAAAGCATGCATTTGGTTTTACTAGCGTTTAAGAGCAGTTGGAGGCCACGGAAGGAGTGTTGTATGGCATTGAAGCTCGTTTGGAGATTAGATAGCACAGTGTCCAAGGACGGGCCAGAAGTATATAGAATGGTGTCGTCTGCGTAGAGGTGGATCAGGGAATCGCCCGCAGCAAGAGCAACATCATTGATATATACAGACAAAAGAGTCGGCCCGAGAATTGAACCCTGTGGCATCCCCATAGAGACTGCCAGAGGACCGACAGCATGCCCTCCGATTTGACACACTGAACTCTGTCTGCAAAGTAGTTGGTGAACCAGGCAAGGCAGTCATCAGAAAATCCGAGGCTAATGAGTCTGCCAATAAGAATATGGTGATTGAGTCGAAAGCCTTGGCAAGGTCGATGAAGACGGCTGCACAGTACTGTCTTTTATCGATGGCGGTTATGATATCGTTTAGTACCTTGAGCGTGGCTGAGGTGCACCCGTGACCGGCTCGGAAACCAGATTGCACAGCGGAGAAGGTACGGTGGGATTCGAGATGGTCAGTGACCTGTTTGTTGACTTGGCTTTCGAAGACCTTAGATAGGCAGGGCAGGATGGATATAGGTCTGTAACAGTTTGGGTCCAGGGTGTCTCCCCCTTTGAAGAGGGGGATGACTGCGGCAGCTTGGGGATCTCAGACGATATGAAAGAGAGGTTGAACAGGCTGGTAATAGGGGTTGCGACAATGGCGGCGGATAGTTTCAGAAATAGAGGGTCCAGATTGTCAAGCCCAGCTGATTTGTACGGGTCCAGGTTTTGCAGCTCTTTCAGAACATCTGCTATCTGGATTTGGGTAAAGGAGAACCTGGAGAGGCTTGGGCGAGTAGCTGCGGGGGGGGGGGGGGGGGGGGAGCTGTTGGCCGAGGTTGGAGTAGCCAGGCGGAAGGCATGGCCAGCCGTTGAGAAAGGCTTGTTGAAGTTTTCGATAATCATGGATTTATCGGTGGTGACCGTGTTACCTAGCCTCAGTGCAGTGGGCAGCTGGGAGGAGGTGCTAAGCTTTATGACGCCACAGAAACTCGACCACCAATCACTAAATCACTGACTCACCCATAAACCATAAAAAAGCCACTCTGCCAGTATTCCAATATTAATATCTGCCTCTCAATTAGATTGCTGAGTTGTGTTTTAGAGTGGACGGCTACTATGACCTGTATGACGCTCAATGAGTAAATATCAATATATCAAATGGACAGGTTGCTTTGCCGTGGCATCTCAACACTGCTATGCCTATTGCTGTGACTGGCAGTGAGTCATAATAGTACAATGAATTAATTTAAGCTAAATACCATTAAGGCTGAGAAGTTGATTGGATTGAATTGGAAACAGCACTCAGTTGTGACTGCATGCGGTTGCTTAGTATCACCTAGGAGAATTAGCTCAGAAGATTGGCCATGATGAGACTTGGAGTGCATTGAGAGGAAATGTGAAGCGTTTAATTTAATTTACTAATATCCAGGGAGTGATGGCATTTACGAAGGAGGATGGAAAGAGAATCAATGAGAACATTCTTGCAACGTTCATGAGCATTATTGGGAACATTCTTTCTATGTTCTTAAGAATTATTGGGAACGTTCTATTTAAGTTATTTTCAGGTACCTGCAGGTTTGTGATCTGGAACATTCCGTTCTCCATCAGGCTGACACGCTCATCTCCCAGGATCCTCTGGCCATCCTTCTCCCATTGAATGCTGGGCAGAGGGTTGCCCATCACGTGGCACTGTAAATGGGCCGTGGAGCCCGGCGCCAGCGTTTGATTGGCCGGTCCTTGGCGGATGATGGGTGGGACTCGGTCGGAGGATGCTGTGTGGTGGAGGGAAGGAGAGAGAGATACGTTACGAGAGAGGGTAGTTGAGTGTATTCTCTTGGAGGACCATCCTCCACCAACCAGCTACAGAATACAAACACATTGCTATATATTCATGAGATAGCTGTTTTAGAGATCATAGAAAAACGAATATACATAAATTAATCGTAATAGTTAATTAACGTAACAGTTATGGCATGTTACGTTAATGTATCCTAAACATTTGCAGCATGGAGAAACCTTGAAGCCTCCAGTCACTCAGCCTTGTTAAAATACTCCAATCCAGTGGCCTCCCGAGTGGCGCAGCGGTCTAAGGCACTGCATCGCGTCACTTTGATGCGTCACTTCAATCCCAGGCTGTGTCACAGCCGGCCGTACCCATGAGACGGCGCACAATTGTCAGTGTTGGGGGAGGGTTTGGCTGGCTGGGATTTCCTTGTCCCATTGCACTCTAGCGACTCCTTGTGGTGGGCCGGGCGCCTGTAAGGTGACTTCGGTCGTCAGCTGGTCTGTGATTTTTGTACATTTTTATTTTGTATTTTTTTAATTGAATATCCAAAACATACAATATACTTGCAGTGAAGCCGCTCAACAACTACACCACACCAGTCATCCAACAGACTCCCATTCAGAGCGACACACAGAAGCATCCAGGGTCAACGCCCTGCTCAAGGGCACGTCGACAGATCTCCCACAAGGCCAAAAAGAACGGGGACGCCAACCCTCCACGATCCCCCCACAGTTCCCCATAGCTGTCCCTCAACCATCCGAGACCACTCCCACAGTCACCTCTCCCAATAAAACATTTTAATTCCATTCCCCACCCCCAAGAACCCCCCAATGCACCAAAAAAACAAGAAAATGAACTCATGAGAAAAATAAATAGACAAAATAAAACAGAAAACAAGAATGCCAACTGTATATGTTTGAGTGCATGTCTGGCACTATTTACATGTGTGTATTTGAATGAGAGTATGTGTATATGCATGTGTGCAAACACCGGCGCTGCATCAGCCTCAGGCAAACAGGCATTTGCTGTAAAAACACTGCCCCTCAGTGTCATTCAAACATACTTTTTATTATGTTTTATTTTGACTTTATTTTTTATTCTTTATCTTTGACCATCATACTATCAGACAGACATGTTTCCTCCGACACATTGGTGCGGCTGGCTTTTGGGTTAAGCGAGCAGTGCGGCTTGGCAGGGTCGTAGAAAGCCCTTGTTGATACTAGCTAGATAGCCACATCCTTGTAGTCAGAGTGTAACTGGAGTTAGAATGCAGTATAACTGCAGTAGGCTCCAAATACTGTTTCCAAAATAACCATTTTTTTTACTACAATAATTTTGCAGTTGAACTGCAGTTACAGTGCAGTATAACTGTAGGACCCCCTAACGGTAAATGATGAACTGAAAACTTGAAAGAGTCATGGTTCTATGAGCCTCTCGTTCACCATAGGGGGCTTACTGGAGCTGTCATTTTGACTGAGACTTGTAAATGTGTGATTTAAACAATGTACATTTGATAATTGCTAGGCAAACAAATACGAGGTCTAATTGTGGCTGGAACCGGACTAGATTGTGAACGACTCTTGGCGGAATGCATTGCTTGACTGCTGTGAGGCTGATAAGTAGCCTGATGACTCACACTAGCTAATGTTAATAACTAACCCTGCTTTTATAGCTAAGATGCCGAAAAGCTGTTGGGTTCCGTTTTGTTTGAACAATGGTAGGAGAAAACCACCAAATCAAGTTTCCTCAACTGGCCAAGGACCAGGTTAGACAAACCTCATAGTTTCAGGCTATACGCCACGATGATGATGTAAATCTGTGGGCTGCGGTTACTCGATACATTTGTGTGTTCACAGCACTTCATTCAGAGTAAGTCGATGATTGGCTGAGATAATGAGTGGGCTGGACATGCAGAGAGATGAGTTCGGATTGGTCTGCCATGTAGCACGCTTCTGTCTTTTTGAACTGGTCAGTATGTGTAGGTAATCCTATCTAACCTGGATAATTTTTGTATATACTGTATCTCAGAGCCATTTACTTTGATAGTTATAGCCTAATGTTAGCTAACTGACATTGAGACTGGTTGGTTAGCTACCTGCAGATTCATGCAGAGTAGTAATGTCATGAGTTGGGATTATGGTTCATTGTTTAGCTAGCTAGTTAGCTAAGATTCCACTATGCAGGTAACCATTACAATAGAATGTTAATGATGTCATTGTGACAACTGTTGATAGATATAGCTGGTAAATTTGCTCTGGCTTTTTACTCCGATTTCAGAGCACTCTCGTCTGAGTGTGCCAGAGTGCAGAATAACTGACGAATTTACGAACGCTCCACACCCGTTGAATATGGCCGGTGTCAGTAAACTTGGGCAAAAAAGCGTAAATTGTTGCCAGCAGTCACCAGCGCTTTGGATAACATAAAAACAGCCTAATCAGCTCTACTAGGGCAAAGTGAGCTGTTCTCTCATTTGTGTCTGGAAGTAGCTAGCAAGCTAGCCAACGTTAGCCAGTTAGCCTGGGTGCTTGACTGCTGTTGTTAGGACAGAACGCTCGGATTAAAGAGATGGTTTGGGTTAAAGCTTAAGAGGGTGTGAACGATGCTGAATGGGTGTAGACAAAGAGGAGCTCTCCAATAGGTGTACCAAAACATTCAAAGGTCAGTTTTCCAAGCAGAATTACTTTCCCATTGTTCCTCAACTGTAGTGTGTGATATACCATTTTCTAGCTCTGAGTCGCTACATTTATTCAATGTAAAAAACACCATTTCAAATGTTGCTACATAAGACCGAACCGAGCTGATCGGTTACATTTACAAAAACATCTTCATATTGCTTTCTCCCATTAGACAGCAATGTTATGGCTTAACATGCCAAAGTAGCACTGAATAATTCAATATTAATTTGTGTAGACCTGGAAAACTATTTTTGTGTCGAGCGTCGTGAGGGAGGCGGAGGACCATGAATAAGTCATTGACGAGTCAATTACTTTGGCATTTACCATTCCCTCTCCAATGCATCTAAAAGTTCTAATGGTAAAACCAAGGACGTTGGACAGTACATGCTGAAATTGGGTTTGAGATATTGGACTCTATTCCAAGAGGCCAAGGGGATACTTTTATGAAATAACATATGGGAAAGGAAACATAATAATTCACAACATACCACCAGGATTGTGGACATAGTTCCTGCATTTGCCACATCACATACTATTTATTTTATTTATTTATTTAACCTTTATTTAACTAGGCAAGTCAGTTAAGAACAAATTCTTATTTACAATGATGGCCTACCAAAAGGCTAAAGGCCTCCTGCGGGGACAGGGGATAAAACAATTAATATAATAATAATAATATATATATATATATAAATATAGGACAAAACACACATCACGACAAGAGAGACAACACAACACCACATAAAGAGAGACCTAAGAACACATAGCAAGGCAGCAACACATGACAACACAGCATGGTAGAGACAACAACATTGTAGCAACACAACATGGTAGCAGCACAAAACATGATACAAACATTATTGGGCACAGACAACAGTACAAAGGTCAAGAAGGTACAGACAACAATACATCACGAAAAGCAGCCACAACTGTCAGTAAGAGTGTCCATGATTGAGTCTTTGAATGAAGATATTGAGATAAAACTGTCCAGTTTGAGTGTTTGTTGCAGCTCGTTCCAGTCGCTAGCTGCAGCGAACTGGAAAGAGGAGCGACCCTGGGATGTATGTGATTTCGGGACCTTTAACAGACTGTGACTGGCAGAACAGGTGTTGTATGTGGAGGATAAGGTCTGCAGTAGATATCTCAGATAGGGGAAGGGGGGGCCTAGGAGGGTTTTATAAATAAGCATCAATCAGTGGGTCTTGCGACGGGTATACAGAGATGACCAGTTTACAGAGGAGTTGGTACTGGTGTGGCATTGGTACTATGTGGCTTTGTTTGTGTGCTAAATAGCCGTATGGCGTAAGTGGATACATGTCAATCTACCTTCATAGAGGCTGAAATATGGGAAGGAGGAGCGGAGTGTTTGTGTGTGTGGGCCTGTGCCTGAATAGTGAACAGTGTCCACAGATGAACAGTATAATTATCGTTTTAATTGGATTGGCACTCTCTGCATTGACTCTTATTGAGTAATATAGAACATAAGTAGTACAGTATGCAGTTTACGTCAATAGTGTACGCCTTGCCCCTTGGCACTAAATCCCATCCCTCCATAGACTGTCCATCCTGTAGTGAAGCACAGGACCTGGCTATAGGCTCACTAAACCACCATTGCCCTGCAAACAGAAGCAAGCCAATGGACATATGTGTGTCTGTCTATGCCAACTCTGTACGTCTGTGTGTACACCATCACGTAAACATTACTGTGTGTGTGCTGACATCTTACAGAAAAACATACAGTTTCAACGTCACCTAAGTACCACTGTACCTCACTTTCAGTGTGTAGTCTATTGACATGAAGTCTGCTCAATGACATTTAGTCATATACAGTGCCTTGCGAAAGTATTCGGCCCCCTTGAACTTTGCGACCTTTTGCCACATTTCAGGCTTCAAACATAAAGATATAAAACTGTATTTTTTTGTGAAGAATCAACAACAAGTGGGACACAATCATGAAGTGGAACGACATTTATTGGATATTTCAAACTTTTTTAACAAATCAAAAACTGAAAAATTGGGCGTGCAAAATTATTCAGCCCCCTTAAGTTAACACTTTGTAGCGCCACCTTTTGCTGCGATTACAGCTGTAAGTCGCTTGGGGTATGTCTCTATCAGTTTTGCACATCGAGAGACTGAAATGTTTTCCCATTCCTCCTTGCAAAACAGCTCGAGCTCTGTGAGGTTGGATGGAGAGCATTTGTGAACAGCAGTTTTCAGTTCTTTCCACAGATTCTCGATTGGATTCAGGTCTGGACTTTGACTTGGCCATTCTAACACCTGGATATGTTTATTTTTGAACCATTCCATTGTAGATTTTGCTTTATGTTTTGGATCATTGTCTTGTTGGAAGACAAATCTCCGTCCCAGTCTCAGGTCTTTTGCAGACTCCATCAGGTTTTCTTCCAGAATGGTCCTGTATTTGGCTCCATCCATCTTCCCATCAATTTTAACCATCTTCCCTGTCCCTGCTGAAGAAAAGCAGGCCCAAACCATGATGCTGCCACCACCATGTTTGACAGTGGGGATGGTGTGCTCAGCTGTGTTGCTTTTACGCCAAACATAACGTTTTGCATTGTTGCCAAAAAGTTCAATTTTGGTTTGACAACTGATTGTTGTCCTACGGACAGAGTCTCCCACCTCAGCTGTAGATCTCTGCAGTTCATCCAGAGTGATCATGGGCCTCTTGGCTGCATCTCTGATCAGTCTTCTCCTTGTATGAGCTGAAAGTTTAGAGGGACGGCCAGGTCTTGGTAGATTTGCAGTGGTCTGATACTCCTTCCATTTCAATATTATCGCTTGCACAGTGCTCCTTGGGATGTTTAAAGCTTGGGAAATCTTTTTGTATCCAAATCCGGCTTTAAACTTCTTCACAACAGTATCTCGGACCTGCCTGGTGTGTTCCTTGTTCTTCATGATGCTCTCTGCGCTTTTAACGGACCTCTGAGACTATCACAGTGCAGGTGCATTTATACAGAGACTTGATTACACACAGGTGGATTGTATTTATCATCATTAGTCATTTAGGTCAACATTGGATCATTCAGAGATCCTCACTGAACTTCTGGAGAGAGTTTGCTGCACTGAAAGTAAAGGGGCTGAATAATTTTGCACGCCCAATTTTTCAGTTTTTGATTTGTTAAAAAAGTTTGAAATATCCAATAAATGTCGTTCCACTTCATGATTGTGTCCCACTTGTTGTTGATTCTTCACAAAAAAATACAGTTTTAGATCTTTATGTTTGAAGCCTGAAATGTGGCAAAAGGTCGCAAAGTTCAAGGGGGCCGAATACTTTCGCAAGGCACTGTATAATTTTTAAAAGTTTTTTAAATTGTGCGTTTTGATTGATTGTACCCCAGACAATGTCGCCAAAAGAAATCATTAACACAAAATGTACCTCAAAATGTATATCAAAACTACAGACTTATTGTATCATCATGAGACAAATTCCTTTTTTTGCTGGAGCCATAGCTAGTGATATTGTTGGTTTATGAACTCAAACACGATGGCTGAACTATGACAAAGGGAAAATGTGAAAAAAATATTTACCATTGAGCTGTAAGCATAATGTACACTTAGGTTGTTGTCTGTATGCTAAGCTACAATATTCTAGCTAAGGTACAGTGCTTTGAGGCAAACACGGAGCACAAATGCATCTAAACAACAGTTTATCCCCTTCCCTAAATGGCACGGCGGGACGATGGGAGCATGTGTTCCCGGCAAAGTTAATTTGCATAGCGCCATTCCGACTTGTGCTTTTTGATTACGTCTCGCGTTACCTCCTGCTGTTTGTTCATTTGGGGAACTGGGGGGGGCGACAATGTTTCATGTTTGATGGCTTTGAAGAATCTTTAATTGATTTGGGTTTAACTTCTTGAATCTACTTGAGACGCACATGTCCCAAGTAGGCACCTGGAAATGCAAATGCGCTACGCTAAATGCTAAATGTACTCGTTAAAACTCAAACCTTGATCAAAATTCACAAGCAGGGTATTAAATTAAAGCTACACTCGTTGTGAACCTAGCCAGCAAGTCAGATTTTTAAAATGCTTTTCGGCGAAAGCATCAGAAGCTATTATCTGATAGCATGCACCCCCCAAAATGCCAGCTCGACACGTAAACAACAGATTTTGCGATAGACGGCGCTACCCAAAACGCAGAAATAAAATATAAAACATTCATTACCTTAGACGAGCTTCTTTCTTGGCACTCCTATATGCCCCATAAACATCACTATTGGGTCTTTTTTTCGTTTAAATCGGTCCATATATACCCAAAATAGCTTTGTATAGAAGTAGTGTCATTCAGAAAAATTCATCGTTTTTAAACGCTGCGTAATTTTTTAAAATTAAAAAAGTCGACGATAAACTTTCACAAAACACTTCGAAATCCTTTTGTAATCCAACTTTAGGTATTAGTAAACGTTTATAATCTATCAAAACGATTACAGGGCGATGTCTCTTCAATAGGTCCTCACTTCAAAAACAATGCAATCTGATCTCTCTCTGAACTGCATCCGGGTGAAGACTGGAGAACTTGGGGTCAGACAGATGGATTTTCCAACAATTAATTCGATTGAAAATTAGTACAATGGCGCCATCGTGCGGAATTTGTAGACGGTGCAGGCAAATTCCCATTAAATTCTGTTGTCCTTTAACAACTGGTGGAAGTGACTTATGGAAATTATTTTTTGCTTTCAGAGAGCAGTTTTTCTTGCGTTTTTCAATGAAACACACGCTCTGTTATAGTCACAGCCGTGATTTAACCAGTTTTATAAACTTCAGAGTGTTTTCTATCCACACATACTAATCATATGCATATACTATATTCCTGGCATGAGTAGCAGGACGCTGAAAAGTTGCGCGATTTTTAACAGAATTTTCAAAAAAGGGGGGGGTAGATCTAACAGGTACAATTGTGAAGGAAGTGATGGAGGGTGAGGGGGAGGCGGGGGTGGGATGGGGGTTACTGGGGGTCTAGTCCATTGGCTAAAACAGCAGTCCATGACATATGTCAGCATAAAAAATGATAATTAGGTAGTCGGAAATATACTAATTCCCAAATGGCACCCTTTTGCCTTTATAGTGCACTACATTTGACCTAGGGCTCTGCTCAAATGTAGTGCACTATAAAACAAATACAGTGCCATTTAGGATGCATCCAAAGTGTTAGATGGTAATGGGATATGAATGTGGGTTTGTACGAGGAAGGCCCTGGGTTGGGTTTAGGATATTGGTTATTGGCTGTGTGTGTGATAGTTGATAACCCCCTAGGGATCACTAACTCCAGGGAAACTCACACTAGGTTTCTGTCCTTACAGATTAGCTTTCATAGACACACAAACTGGCACACACTCACTCACACAGGAATGCACAAGCACACACACGCATGCACACACACACCAGTGGAGGCTGGTGGGAGGAGCTATAGGAGGATGGGCTAATTGTAATGGCTCGAATGGAATAAATGTAACGGTATCAAACACAAACATGTGGAAACCACGTTTGACTCGGTTCCATTAATTCCATTCCAGCCATTACAAGGAGCCCTCCAATAGGTCCTCCCATCAGCCTCTGACGCATACATACACATACAAACGCAAACAAACTGAAACACACACACACTAAGAAGCTGTGACGGTGCAAACAACTATTTTGTAGGCCTCTGAATTTATGGGATGGTGAGAATCCATTCTTTAACGACAATGTTCAGGCAGGTGGGAGATTAAAACATGCCATGATTTCCTGATTTGTGTGTGTGTTTAGCATGTGTGTGTCTGTCCCAGACTTTTGTGTATGAACAATATACAATATATATCACGTATATCATGATATACAATATATATCAATGTATATCATCCCTACAGGATTTCCTGGTGATTTCTTGGGATATTTGAAAAAAAATGCTCGTGGAAATGCTTCTTGGAAATTCTGACTAGGGTTGCAAAGCTACTGGTAATTTACCAAGTCCCGAGAATCTTCAGTAAATGTGTTAATTAACAAAAAATATATGGCAATCTATTGTAAATTTGGTAATTTATACTCTAATAACTTTAACAAAAAAATATTCATATATAGTATTCATTTTTTATATCTGTGTACATTTGTCCATGAGTTTCTAGTAGATAGACCACATGGTTAATGAGAAAATAGCCTAAGTAATGAAACAATTAACTCTGCAACTCTTCCAAATATTGACTTTTATTCACAACTGCCCTCAGTTTGACACCAAAACATTGACAACAAATACATATTGACAATAATAAAGGATTTTTCATGCTGGAAAACTCATATTAAACACCAAAGGTATTCATTAAGTTGATGGTTTATATTTAGGATAATGCTTTTTGGTTTATTTTAAAATCATCTTATTTAATTATCTAATATATTTTACATTGATAAGGCCACACAGAGGGCCAGAACTAATTACAGACACCTGTAATAATCTAAAGTACCCAAAAGGGCCACTAGATGTCTTGTGATAGATTACAGAAAATTCTTGAAAGATACCAAAATTCTGGCAGTTTACTGGTAAACTTAGAAAGTTTGCAAACCTATATCTCCCTTTGCAACCATATACAGTATCTGACATTTTGCATGTTAATATGCCCTGATTTTGTCAAATTTGTCCTGAAAATGCTCTGACGAGGGAAAACGTTTGTTGACGTGTGGCTTGGTTGAACCATATTATGCTGTAAATGTGCAGTGATTGGATGAAATTGTGAGCCCTCTTTTTGTACTGTGGTGATGGGTCAGTTTTATGTGATAATATTGATATGATTTGCCAACTCTGGTCTCTTGGCCCTCCCATTCCTACGGGAGGGCACCTGCCGCTCGGCCCAGTCAAAGCTCTTCTCTGTCCTGGGACCCTAATGGAATCAGCTTCCCTCTGAAGCTAGGACAGCAGAGTCCCTGCCCATCTTCCAAAAAACACAACCCTAGCTCTTCAAAGAGTATCTTAAATAATCGCACAGTACCCACTCCTAACACTCGCAGTTGACTCCCCGCCACTAGCACTGACTTTGCTGATAGCTACTTTATTGAGGAAAAATGTACTTACTATGATTGAGACATTTGGTTGTCCCACATTTACCTTTGAGGAACTTTGGATGCTTTCACTCAGGAGACTCCCAGTTAGATAGCAAATTTTCCTTTTTTCCAAAAATATTATTTTTGTAGGCGAAATAGCTCCTGTTTGTTCATCATGCTTGGCTGAGAAATCGACCGGAAAATGCTACCACTACAACGCCAAACATTTTTCAAAATTAACTCCATAATATCGACAGAAATACGGCAAACGTTGTTTAGGATCCATCCTCAGGGTGTTTTTAACATATCTATTCGATAATATATCCGTCGAGGCAATTGGTTTCTCATAAGAAGCGATTGGAAAAATGGCTACCTCAGTATTTTACGCAAGATTTTCTGCGGGAGACACCATGTGACCACTTGCTATATATGGTCCCTTACGGCTATTCTTCAATGGAAATGCGCAAAAAGACATCACAATGCTGTAGACACCTTGGGGAATACGTGGAAAACATAAGCTCATTCGTAGCTCATTCACAGCCATATAAGGAGTCATTGGCATGAGGCGGTTTCAAAAAATGCGGCACTTCCTGATTGGATTTTTATCTGGGTTTTGCCTGTAACATCAGTTCTGTGGCACTCACAGACAATATCTTTGCAGTTTTGGAATCGTCAGGGTGTTTTCTTTCCAAGGCTGTCAATTATATGCATAGTCAAGCATCTTTTCGTGACAAAATATCTTGTTTAAAACGGGAACGTTTTTCATCCCAAAGCACCCTAATGCATAACTGATGAATGCACTTACTGAAAGTTGCCCTGGACAAGAGTTTCTGCTAAATTACAAAAATGTAAAATGTAAATGTAATGATTTGACTGCTTTATGCGGAAATAGTGCATTGATTGGTCAAATTTGCAAGGCCTTGCATAATATGCATGGATTTGTTGATTTTACCAAAAAACATGCGATCGCAGAATTGCGGAATCCTGGAGGGACTGATATACAGTAAGCTCCAAAAGTATTGGGACAGTGACAAATGTTTTGTTATTTTGGTTATTACAATAACAATACGGTTATAGTGCGGACTGTCCGCTTTAATTTGAGGGTATTTTCATTCATATCGGGTGAACCGTTTTTGTACATAGTCCCCCTATATTAATGGACCAAAGGTATTGGAACAAATTAACTTATGTGTATTAAAATAGTAGAAAGTTTATTATTTGGTCCAATATTCCTAACACGCAATGATTATATCAAGCTTGTGACTCTACAAACTTGTTGGATGCATTTGCTTTTTGTTTAAGGATGTGTTTCAGATTATTTTGTACCCAATAGATATGTATGGAAAGTTATGCATTGTGTCATTTTGAGGACACTTTTATGGTGAAAAATAATATAATATGTTTCTAAACATGTCTCTAGTAATGTGGATGCTACCGTGATAACGGATGGTTCTAAATGAATCGTCAATAATGATGCACATATCATACCCCAAATACATGCTAACCTCTCACCATTACTATAACAGGGGAGGTTAGAATTTTTTATAAGGGGTAGGATATTTGTGCGTCTATCACGGCTGTTGAAGGAAGTGGACCAAGGTTTCAGTGTGGTGAGCGTAAATGTTCTTTTATTATAAAAAATAAAGCCAACAAAACAACAAATGAGAAAACAACCGTGGCAGAACTTCCCACCACCACAAACTGACCAAGCAGCGTGTTCAGGAGGACTGGACATGGGTGGACATCCTAAATGGCAAGGGATCCTGGACATGGGAGGAGATCCTGGCGGGAAAGGATCGCCTGCCGTGGGAGCAGCTGGAAGCAGAGAGGAAGGCGGAGGCAGTGAGAAAGAGGGCCCAGGATTACACAGGGTCACGGCTGGCACTAAAGACCGGGAGGCCACTCCCCAAATTTTTTTGGGGGAGGCACACGAGGAGATTGGCTGAGTCAGGTTGGAGACCTGAGCCAACTCCTCTTGCTTACCGTGGCGAGCATCGCACTGGTCAGGCACCGTGTTATGCGGTGGAGCGCACGGTGTCTCCAGTACTCATTCTTAACCCGGTGCGCTACATTCCAGCTCCCTGCATCTGCCGGGCTAAGGTGAGCATCCAGCCAGAATGGGTTGTGCCAGCACTGCGCTCGAGACCGCCAGTGCGCCTCCACGGCCCAGTGTATCCGGTGCCTCTGCCAAGAACTAAGCCTCCTGTATGTCTCCCCAGCCTGGTGAGTCTTGTGCCTGCTCCCAGAGCCAGGCCTCCTGTGTGTCTCTCCACTCCAGTGATCCATGGCAAGAAGCCTCCAGTGATGATCCATGGCACGAAGCCTCCAGTGATGATCCATGGCAAGAAGCCTCCAGTGATGATCCATGGCCCGAAGCCTCCAGTGATGATCCATGGCACGAAGCCTCCAGTGATGATCCATGGCACGAAGCCTCCAGTGATGATCCATGGCACGAAGCCTCCAGTGATGATCCATGGCACAACGCCTCCAGTGATGATGCATGGCACGAAGCCTCCAGTGATGATCCATGGCACGAAGCCTCCAGGGATGATCCATGGCAAGCAGCCTCCAGTGATGATCCATAGCATGAAGCCTCCAGTGATGATCCATGGCAAGAAGCCTCCAGTTATGATCAATGGCCCGAAGCCTCCAGTGATGATCCATGGCACGAAGCCTCCAGTGATGATCCATGGCAAGAAGCCTCCAGTGATGATCCATGGCACGAAGCGTCCAGTCCGGAGGCCCCAGCGACGTCCTTCAGCCCGGAGCCTCCAGCGACGGTCTCCATTCCGGAGCCTCCAGCGACGTCCTTCAGTCCGAGCCTCCAACGACGGCCTCCAATCCGGAGCCTCCAGCGACAGTCTCCAGTCCGGGGCCTCCAGCCACGTCCTTCAGTCCGGAGCCTCCAGCGACGTCCTTCAGTCCGGAGCCTCCAGAGACGGTCTCCAGTCCGGAGCCTCCAGAGACGGTCTCCAGTCCGGAGCCTCCAGAGACGGTCTCCAGTCCGGGGCCTCCAGTCCGGAGCCTCCAGCGAGGGTGCCCAGTCCTGGGCCCGCAGCGAGGTGCCACCAAAGTGGGGTGAGCCAGTGGTGGAGCGGGGTCTGCGTCCAGCACCTGAGCTGCCACCGCGGATAGATGCCCACCCAGACCTTTGGGGGGGGGGGGGGGGGGGGGGATACTGTCACGCCCTGACCTTAGAGATCCTTTTTATGTCTCTCTTTGGTTTGGTCGGGGTGTGATTTGGGGTGGATAATTCTATGTTCTATTATTTGTATTTCTATGTTTTGGCCGGTTAGGGTTCTCAATCAGGGACAGCTGTCTATCGTTGTCTCTGATTGAGAACCATACTTAGGTAGCCCTTTTCCCACCTGTCTTTGTGGGAAGATGACTTTGTTTATGGCACATAGCCTTTAGCTTCACGGTTTGTTTTGTAGTGTTTCTTGTTTTGTGTCTTTTCTAAATAAAATAATATCTACGCTCACCACGCTGCACCTTGGTCCAGTTCTTTCAACGGCCATGACAGCGTCTGTAACTTTCTCACTCATCATTATTCCTTGATTCATTAAGGATTCATGGTAGCATCCACATCTGCACTTTAACCTCATAGTCATTGTATCATTTCAAATCTAAAGTGCTGGAGTACTGTACAGACCCCCCCTCACCCTTCCGGACCCGATAGGCATACATTTTTTAATTATAGAGACCTGTTCTGAATGGACCCGAGGACAACTAGACCCTTTCCGTATAGACCTGGTTGGATCCAGACCCGGTCCGAGTGAGGAAAGCAACAGAAAGGAACATTTTTCAGCTACTTTATTAACTAAAGCTGATAAAACTCGAGAGGAGGGAGAGAGGTGCCGCTCTAGCAGGCATGGGAGAAGGGCCATTCTGTGAGCGAGTGGCATGGGGAGGAGGGTGGGAGAGACAGCAGCAACTAACCAACTCGACTTGCTGCCATAGCTGCCAAAGTTTTTTCATCAAAAATGATTATGCAGTACCTGTCTTAACTGCATCAATCCAGGAGAAGCGGATTACTTAGTACCTGTCTTGACTGCTTCAAACCAGGAGAAGCTAGTTAAGCTAGCTAACGTTAGCTAGCTAGGCTAACTGAGGCTGCAGTGCATGCACTTTCTCATCCTACTGTTAGAAACAACAACAACTCCATTCAGAATATTAAGTAGCAGCCTGACTCCCTTTTGGCTATTGGTCATTGTAGACTATCCTTTTCCTTTAACTTTTAATTCTGTCATTTTAATTCCATCTTCCATTGATTAGATACAGTATCTCCTAACTTTTGCCACACATGGAGTGAGGCTCTATTTCTGTAGCCTATTGCCACTGATTATTTACAGTGCCTTTGGAAAGTATTCAGAGCCCTTGACTTCTCCACATTTTGTTATGTTACAGCCTTATCCTAAAATAGAATAAATATATATATATTTTCAGCAATCTACACACAATACCCCATAACTATGAAGTTTAAAGAGGTTTTTAGAATGTTTTACAAACGTATATAAAAAAAAAACAAACACATACCTTATTCACATAAGTATTGCTATGAAACTTGAAATTGAGCTCAGGTGTATCCTGTTTCCATTGATCATCCTTGAGATGTTTCTACAACTTGATTGGAGTCCACCTGTGGTAAATTCAATTGATTGGACATGATTTGGAAAGGCACACACCTGTCTATATATGTCCCACAGTTGACAGTGCATGTCAGAGCAAACACCAAGCCATGATGTTGAAGGAATTGTCCGAAGAGCTCCGAGACAGGATTATGTCGAGGCACAGATCTGGAGAAGGGTACCAAATAAATTCTGCAGCATTGAAGGTCCCCAGGAACACAGTGGCCTCCATCATTCTTAAATGGAAGAAGTTTGGAACCACCAAGACTCTTACTAGAGCTGGCCGCTCAGCCAAACCGAGCAATCGGGGGCTAAGGGCTTGGTCAGGGAGGTGACTAAGAACCCGATGGTCACTCTGACAGAGCTCTAGAGTTCCTCTGTGGAGATGGAAGAACCTTCCAGAAGGACAACTATCCCTGCAGCACTCCACCAAAACCTGTCTCAGAGCGCTCAGGACTTCAGACTGGGGTGAAGGTTCCCCTTCCAACAGGACAATGACTCTAAGCATACAGCCAAGACAATGCAGGAGTGGCTTCGGAACAAGTCTCTGATTGTCCTTGAGCAGCCCAGCCAGAGCCTGGACTTGAACCCAATCGAACATCTCTGGAGAGACCTGAATATAGCTGTGCTGCAACGCTCCCCATCCAACCTGACAGAGCTTGAGAGGATCTGCAGAGAAGAATGGGAGAAACTTCCCAAATACAGGTGTGCAAAACTTGTAGCGTCATACCCAAAAAGACTCAATGATGTAATCGCTGCCAAAGGTGCTTCAACAAAGTACTGAGTAAAGGGTCTGAGTATTTGTGTACATGTGAAATATCAGTTTTAAATTAGCAAAAAAAATAAAATGTTTTTGCTTTGTCATTATAGGGTTAGGGTTAGGGCTAGAATATGGCTATAACAAAATGTGGAAAATTCAAGGCATCAGAATACTTCCCGAAGGAACTCTATGATTGGCCAACAACAAGCTACACACGCCACGCTCTTCTCTCTTGAAAAGCAAGAGCAGCTGCATAAATTATAAAATGTCTCTCTCTGTCTCTAGTGGGTTAACTGCCTTGTTCAGGGGCAGAACGACAAGATTTTTACCTTGTCAGCTCTGGGATTCAATCCAGCAACCTTTTGGTTATTGGCCCAACACTTTAACCACTACGCTACTTGCTGCCCCACGGGTATATGTGGATTCGGACCCGCTTGGGTCCCAGATCAGGTCTCGGGTATATGTGAATCTGTGAAGCCCTCTAGAGTTTGTGTTCCTCCCACAGACACTCACCACTCTCGACCTCCAGCAGGGCCTTGGTGAGGATGCTCCCAGCTACAGAGATAGCCTGACAGATGTAGTATCCCGAGTCCTCACTGTGGACATCTGTGATGGTCAGCTCCCCGCTCAGAGACACAGAGAACCGTCCCGACTGGGCAGCTTCCTGGATGGGGAACAGCAGGATCTGGGGAGGCAGGAAATGACGCAACACACTGTCACATAACAAGTAGGCTGAAACCAGTCAGTACAGGGGGACAAAACTTTACATAAACTGTTGTCACACAACAGGTGAAGCATATCACAACACCACATTATTCTGAATGTAATTTGGTTCTCAATTAACCACCCTGATAGAAATTGGCTGTGTAAAACTGAATAGTATTTTGCGAGTGGAATTTTGAAAGTGTAAAGCAGTGGATACACTTAAGATAATTCAGCCACATGAGAGAGAGAGAGAGAGAGAGAGAGAGAGAGAATGCCTGTGTGTGCATGCATGCAGTGTATGTGTGGTGTTCGTCGCCTCTATGTGTATGTGTATATTTTGGGGGGTTGCAGGGGTGCGGTGCTCTTTGACTCTGTCCTCTAAGAGGCTTAAAGCTGGTTGGTGGACAGCCCATGGCTAGAGGTAAAAGATGAAGGGATAATCGTGTGTGCGTGAGAGGCAGAGAGAGAGTGAAAAAGGGAGAGGGCCACAGTCGCGTTTAGTGATAGAGAGAGGGAGGACACAGGCACAGAGGGATTGAGGGAGGGATAGAGGGAGAAGATGGGCACAGAGGGACAGTGGGAGGGATAGAGGGAGGGAAATAATAGAGGGAAAGGGCAAAGAAGGAAAAAAGAGAGGGCCACAGGAGCACAGAGGGAGGGAACGAGGGAGGTGAGGGGCGCAGAGGGATAGAGGAAGGTATAGTGGGAATAGTTAGTTAAACCAAAGAGAAGCCCTCTGTTGTGCTATTTAGAGCCAGGCAGTTTGGTGTTATCTAACAGCCATGGCAGGGCTACAAATGGGTTCTCTCTCTCTCTCTCTCTCTGCACCTCCTACTCTCACATACAATCCTTTGCTCTCTACATCAACTTCTCATTCCTCTCCCCTCTTTAACATTAGCATCTATCCATTTCTATCTTCCCTTTTCTGTTTCTACCTCTCCCTCTACCCACTATACCAACCACTCTCTCCCTCTATCCACCTTCTCTTCATATCTCTCTCTCCATCACCCCCCACCCTCCTTCTGTCCCTGAGAGTGGTGCTACAGGCTCCCACGCACACACTCCCATCAAGCCTTTCAGCATGTTGTTGCAGACTGTGATGCATCACAGAGTTCTCTGTATTCTCACAGTGACTCGCAGACACATACACACACATTTTCTATCTTGCTTAAAGAGCCTATATACTCCTGGTGAGATCCGTTCTAAAATGAGAAGTATATTGCACATTTACACCATAGACTAACACCAGGGTTCACCTCCCACTGCCTCAAAATGTGTGTGTGCACTTGAGCGCATGTGCGTGTGAGGACAAATTACTAAAGAGGGAGCCAGAGATCGATATAGCCTAACCAGAAAAAAAAACTGTTTCCGATCCTCCTCCTCCTCCTGCTGCCCGCTGCTGCTGGACTTTGCAGATTCTGCCTTTAAACTCCTTAAGTTCCAGTAATAGGCGTGGTCGGCATCCTTTTCCATTCGGAGTGCCAAGTTATCGTACCATTTCTACTGATCTGCATGACAGTTATGATTTTCATATGCACATTTTCATGGAACGGTTTCATTTTATTTATAAAAAGGTCTTCCTATCTCAAAGTCAATGTCATGTGGTTAATCAAAACTATCTAGATGAAAATTATACAAATCTAAAAGTAACTTCTATTGCCATTGCCAAAGGGTAAAAATTGGCTACATAAAGCCAATAAATATAAACTTGCAGCCCGCAGGTAGAAAATATCCTGATAAAAATAAAAATCCTATAAACCACATTGGCTACGCATGGCCTGTCTGTAAGTAACTTGAAACATTGTATCAACCATTAACTTGGTCAGCCAGAAGCTGGTGCTAACAAACTTGCAACATTGTATCAAATATTCTGGGCCCTCAGAGTTTCCTGTGCCAATGAGCTCCAGACAGAGAGACACCGCTATAGACTTTTTGTGCAAGGGATAAGACGTAATCAGGTAGGCCTATTTTATGACGTTTCCACCCGACCAGAGCATGACATTTTTTTTCATTTCATGCTGAGTGGTTATCGAAAGGGAGGGAGATGGAAATATTTTTCAAATAGGCGACGTTGAGGATCTATTGACAATCTCAATGGATGTGAAAAAATACTGTTTACTTACTGTTTGAGTCAAAGAAAAATTAGTTTGAGAATTTCCACAGTGATGGTGAGTTAAGACAATGAGAAATGGTATCAGATCCCCAAATGGGCACATTTATAAGCCTACATTTCCGAGCAGGCCAGGTAGCCTAGGCCTAGTTCTATACGTAATTAAGTGCGTGTCCTTACTCAAGATTGACAGGATCACTCCAAACAAAAGACAATGAATAAATTGACAACTTGTAAATGGAATGAAATAAACATGTGTAGCCTAGGTTGTGCGCTCTACAAACAACGTGTCCACTTCTACATTGACAACAGGAAGACTGTAATGCATTCAATATATCATTATTATTAACGGAAAATACCGTAACCAAACAAATGTAGATTAGAAGTTATGGAAATTAAAGGTAAATGTACTGCTGGTGATACTGGTGTTGTAAGGGGCTTATTACAGTTGTATTCCAGCCACTAGGGAGTACTCAGGTGAATCCCATGGGAAATAAAGCAAAACAGTTTATGTTAACTGGGGGAGAGGGATAAAAACTATTTTTTTTTAAATGCTCTAAAATGCTGTTACATCGTGTTGACATGATCAAGTAAACAGTACCTTTCGCGCTGGAGTTTACATTATAAGCGCATAGAAAGGATAACACATGTGTTACTTTCTATGAGCTTATAATATACACTACCGTTCAAAAGTTTGGGCTCACTTAGCCATTTCCTTGTTTTTGAAAGAAA